>NC_092232.1:42593615-42893615 GCF_036320965.1 Panulirus ornatus
AAGTGCCTGAGGATTGGCGGAATGCATGTATAGTGCCTTTGTACAAAGGCAAAGGGGATAAAGGTGAGTGTTAGAGCTACAGAGGAGTAAGTTTAAAGAGTATTCCTGGGAAATTATATGGGAGGGTATTCATTGAGAGGGTCAAGGCATGCACAGAACATCAGACTGGGGAAGAGCGGTGTGGTTTCAGAAGTGATAGAGGATGTGTGGATCAGGTGTTTGTTTTGAAGGATGTATGTGAGAAATACTTAGCAAAATAATGAATTTGTATGTAGCATTTGTGAATCTGGAGAACGCATATGATAGTGTTGATAGAGATGCTTTGTAGAAGTTTTAAGAATATATGGTGTGGGACGTAAGTTGCTAGAAGAAGTGAAAAGTTTTTACCAAGGTTGTAAGGCATGCGTACGAGTAGGAGGAGAGGAGAGTGATTGGTTGCCAGTGAATGTCGGTCTGCGGCAGGGGTGTGTGATGTCCCCATGGATGGGGTGGTTAGGGAGGTAAATGCAAGAGTTCTGGAGAGAGAGGCAAGTATGCAGTCTGTTGTGGATGAGAGGGCCTGGGAAGTGAGTCAGTTGTTGTTTGCAGATGATACAGCTCTAGTGGCTCAGTCGTGTGAGAAACTGCAGAGGTTGATGAGTGAGTTTGGAAAAGTGTGTGAAAGGAGAAAGTTGGGAGTGAATGTGAATAAGAACAAGGTTATTAGGTTCAATAGGGTTGAAGGACAACTTAACTGGGATGTAAGTTTAAATGGAGAAAATTTGGAGGGAGTGAAGTGTTTTAGATATCTGGAAGTGGACTTACCAGCGGATGGAACTTTGGAAGCGGAAGTGAGTCACTGGCTGGGGGAGAGGGCGAAGGTTCTGGGAAAGATGAAGAATGTGTGGAAGGTGAGAACGTTATCTCGGAGAGCGAAAATGGGTATGTTTCAGGGAATAGTGGTTCCAACTATGTTATATGGTTGCGAGGTATGGGCTATAGACATGGTTGTGCGGAGGAGGATGAATGTGTTGGAAACGAAATGTTTGAGGACAATATGTGGTGTGAGGTGGTTTGATCGAGTAAGAAATGAAAGGGTAAGAGAGATGTGTGGTAATAAAAAGAGTGTAGTTGAGAGAGTAGAGGAGGATGTATTGAAATGGTTTGGTTACGTGGAAAGGCTGAGTGAGGAAAGATTGACAATGAGGATATATGTGTCTGAGGTGGAGGGAAGAAGAAGCGGGAGACAAATTGGAGGTGGAAGGATGGAGTGAAAAAGATTTTGAGCGATAGGGGCCTGAATATGCCGGAGGGTGAAAGGCGTGTAAGGAATAGAGTGAATTGGAATTATCTGGTATACCTGGGTGGACGTCTGGGGTAAACCATGGAAAGTTTTGTGGGGCCTGGATGTGGAAAGGGAGCTGTGGTTTCGGTGCATTATACATGATAGCTAGAGACTGAGTGTGAACGAATGTGGCCTTTGTTGTCTTTTCCTAGCGCTACCTCGCGCGCATTCGGGGGAGGGGGTTGTCATTTCATGTGTGGCGGGGTGGCGACGGAATTAAATGAAGGCAACAAGTATGAATTATATATATATATATATATATATATATATATATATATATATATATATATATATATATATATATATATATATATGTCTGTGTATGTATACGTTAGGATGTATAGGTATGTATATGTGCGTGTGTGGACGTGTATGTATATACATGTGTATGTGGGTGGGTTGGGCCATTCTTTCGTGTTTCCTCGCGCTACCTTGCTAACGCGGGAGACAGCGACAAAGTATAATAGAATATATATATATATATATATATATATATATATATATATATATATATATATATATATATATATATATATATATATATATAATAGATAATAGATAAATATATATATATATATATATATATATATATATATATATATATATATATATATATATATATATATATATATATATATATATATATATATATATCATGCATAATCGCTGTTTCCCGCGACTGCGAGGTAGCGCCAGGAAACAGACGAAGAATGGCCCATCCACTCATATACACATATATGTATATAAACGCCAACATACGCACATACAGAGACATATACATATCAACATATACATACATATATATACACATACGCAGACATTACATATATACACATGTCACATCCACACTTGCTCGTCCTCATCTATTCCTGTCGCTACCGCGCATCTCATGAAAACAGCATCGCCATCCTGCGCTTCAGCCAGGCAGCGCCAGGAATACAGGCCAAAAGGCCACATTCGTTCACACTCAGTCTCTAGTTGTAATGTGTAATGCACCGAAACCACAGCTCCCTATCCACATCCAGGGCCCACAGAACTTTCCATGGTTTACCCGATACGCTTCACATGCCCTGGTTCAGTCCATAGACAGCTCGTTGACTCCGGTATACCACATCGTTCCAATTCACTCTATTCCTTGCATGCCTCGCACCCTCCTGTATGTTCAGGTCCCGATCGCATACATATATTGAATATCCTTACCAACCAATCCACAAGGCAGTGACCCCCCCCCCCCCTTTTTTTTTAAATAATTCCACTGCAATACCATCCAAACCCACCGCCTTGCTGGCTTTCATCTTCCGTAAAGCTTTCACTGCCTCTTCTCTGTTTACCAAATCATTTTCCCTAACCCTCTCACTTTGCACACCACCTCGACCAAAACACCCTATATCTGCCATTCTATCATCAAACACATTCAAAAAACCTTCAAAATATTCACTCCATCACCTTCTCACATCACCACTACTTGTTATTACCTCCCCATTAGCCCCCTTCATCGATGTTCTCATTTGCTCTCTTGTCTTACGCACTTTATTTACCTCCTTCCGAAACATCTTTTTATTCTCTCTAAAATCTAATGATACTCTCTCACCCCAACTCTCATTTGCCCTCTTTTTCACCTCTTGCACCTTTCTCTTGACCTCCTGTCTCTTTCCTTTATACATCTCCCGGTCATTTGCATTACTTCCCTGCAAAAGAAATCGTCCAACTGCATCTCTCTTCTCCTTCACTAACAATCTTTCTTCTTTATCCCCCCACTCACTACCCTTTCTAATCTGCCCACCTCCCACCATTCTCATGCCACAAGCATCTTTAACGCAAGCCATCACTACTTCCCTGAATACATCCCATTACTCCCCCACTCCCATTGCGTCATTTGCTCTCGCCTTTTGCCACTCTGCACTCAATCTCTCCTGGTACTACCTCACATAAGTCTCCTTTCCAATCTCACTTCCTCTCACCACTTTCTTCACCCCAACATTCTCTCTTATTTTCTGAAAACCTCTACAAATCTTCACCTTCGCCTCTACAAGATAATGATCTTACATCCCTCCAGCTGCCCCTCTCAGCACATTAACATCCAAAAGTCTCTTTTACACGCCTATCAATTAACGCGTAATCCAATAACGCCCTTCGGCCGTCTTCTTTTAAACCAGGTATTCCCACTCCTTTTATAGCACACAAATCTACAAGCCGTTAACCATTTCCATTTACAACACTTCTAACAAAAGTGTAATAAGCTCCCATTAACTTGATCAGAAATATAGAAGTTTTGGGTCACGTTTTATGCGTTAATGCCACACACACACACACACACACACACACACACACACACACACACACACACACGCGTGCCAAACGTATGGTCGGAACACGTTCTGGTGTGGAGACTGACATGATCTAGCTTCATAGGATTACAACTTTCACGTAATTATGACGTGGGTTAACCAGTGCAGACGACGAGTAACCATCAACACATGGTCTTCTGACTTTATCTCTCGATCTGTAATAATGAAACATTTGTTAACGGATTATGAATAATAATGTTGATTTTACAAGTGATGATATCTCTCACAACCACCCCCCCCCCCCCCACGCTTAACCTGGCTCTCATTATGTATGTCGTCTTGTAACAGGTTCACCTTGTATCCTGGCCTTGTAGCAGGTTCACCTCGTATCCTGGCCTTGTAGCAGGTTCACCTTGTATCCTGGCCTTGTAGCAGGTTCACCTTGTATCCTGGCCTTGTAGCAGGTTCACCTTGTATCCTGGTCTTGTAGCAGGTTCACCTTGTATCCTGGCCTTGTAGCAGGTTCACCTTGTATCCTGGCCTTGTCGCAGGTTCACCTTGTATCCTGGCCTTGTAGCAGGTTCACCTTGTATCCTGGCCTTGTAGCAGGTTCACCTTGTATCCTGGTCTTGTAGCAGGTTCACCTTGTATCCTGGCCTTGTAGCAGGTTCACCTTGTATCCTGGCCTTGTAGCAGGTTCACCTTGTATCCTGGCCTTGTCGCAGGTTCACCTTGTATCCTGGCCTTGTAGCAGGTTCACCTTGTATCCTGGCCTTGTAGCAGGTTCACCTTGTATCCTGGTCTTGTAGCAGGTTCACCTTGTATCCTGGCCTTGTAGCAGGTTCACCTTGTATCCTGGCCTTGTAGCAGGTTCACCTTGTATCCTGGCCTTGTAGCCGGTTCATCTCGTATCCTGGCCTTGTCGCAGGTTCACCTTGTATCCTGGCCTTGTAGCAGGTTCACCTTGTATCCTGGTCTTGTAGCAGGTTCACCTTGTATCCTGGCCTTGTAGCAGGTTCACCTTGTATCCTGGCCTTGTAGCAGGTTCACCTTGTATCCTGGCCTTGTAGCAGGTTCACCTTGTATCCTGGCCTTGTAGCCGGTTCATCTCGTATCCTGGCCTTGTCGCAGGTTCACCTTGTATCCTGGCCTTGTAGCAGGTTCACCTTGTATCCTGGTCTTGTAGCAGGTTCACCTTGTATCCTGGCCTTGTAGCAGGTTCACCTTGTATCCTGGCCTTGTAGCAGGTTCACCTTGTATCCTGGCCTTGTAGCCGGTTCATCTCGTATCCTGGCCTTGTCGCAGGTTCACCTTGTATCCTGGCCTTGTAGCAGGTTCACCTTGTATCCTGGTCTTGTAGCAGGTTCACCTTGTATCCTGGCCTTGTAGCAGGTTCACCTTGTATCCTGGCCTTGTAGCAGGTTCACCTTGTATCCTGGTCTTGTAGCAGGTTCACCTTGTATCCTGGCCTTGTAGCAGGTTCACCTTGTATCCTGGCCTTGTAGCAGGTTCACCTTGTATCCTGGCCTTGTCGCAGGTTCACCTTGTATCCTGGCCTTGTAGCAGGTTCACCTTGTATCCTGGTCTTGTAGCAGGTTCACCTTGTATCCTGGCCTTGTAGCAGGTTCACCTTGTATCCTGGCCTTGTAGCAGGTTCACCTTGTATCCTGGCCTTGTAGCAGGTTCACCTTGTATCCTGGCCTTGTAGCAGGTTCACCTTGTATCCTGGCCTTGTCGCAGGTTCACCTTGTATCCTGGCCTTGTAGCAGGTTCACCTTGTATCCTGGCCTTGTCGCAGGTTCACCTTGTATCCTGGCCTTGTCGCAGGTTCACCTTGTATCCTGGCCTTGTAGCAGGTTCACCTTGTATCTTGGCCTTGTAGCAGGTTCACCTTGTATCCTGGCCTTGTAGCAAGTTCACCTTGTATCCTGGCCTTGTAGCAAGTTCACCTTGTATCCTGGCCTTGTAGCAAGTTCACCTTGTATCCTGGCCTTGTAGCAAGTTCACCTTGTATCCTGGCCTTGTAGCAGGTTCACCTTGTATCCTGGCCTTGTAGCAAGTTCACCTTGTATCCTTGTCTTGTAGTAGGTTCACCTTTTATCCTTGTCTTGTAGTAGGTTCACCTTGTATCCTGGTCTTGTAGCAGGTTCACCTTGTATCTTGGCCTCGTCGAAGCTTTATCTTGTAGTCATTATGGCTTGTTGATGAGGCACAGCTGTTCTCATGACCACAGGCTAACAACCCACCGACCAGGAGGCATCAGTGAGGTGTGGACACTTTCCTACATCAGACTCCAGCCTCAGTGAAACTACGTCAAGGATTCCCCCCCCCCCCCCTCCTCGTTCACACCTTCGTATATTGTTCGTGGCAGTATGCATCCCTGATGATCATTGTTCGTGGCAGTATGCATCCCTGATGGTCATTGTTCGTGGCAGTATGCATCCCTGATGATCATTGTTCGTGGCAGTATGCATCCCTGATGATCATTGTTCGTGGCAGTATGCATCCCTGATGGTCATTGTTCGTGGCAGTATGCATCCCTGATGATCATTGTTCGTGGCAGTATGCATCCCTGATGATCATTGTTCGTGGCAGTATGCATCCCTGATGGTCATTGTTCGTGGTAGTATGCATCCCTGATGGTCATTGTTCGTGGCAGTATGCATCCCTGATGATCATTGTTCGTGGCAGTATGCATCCCTGATGGTCATTCTTCTCGACCTTATATCCCGCCGGCAGTTGAGCCAGAGGGCTAGGTGGGTGGGGAGCTATCGACGCTTTGTATCAGGAGGAGTGAGATGCACCTCCACTTCTGCGTCTGGCATCATCTAGGCCAAAGTAACTCAGTTAACCTCGTTTCTGACCCTCGGGTCTTCCGTTATCTTCATTTACCAAGCGCTCCTACGTAACGAAAGACATTGATCAGAAATGAAGCAAGAAAACTTGTTAGAGAAGAAGAAAGAAACCATTTTATGATACACTTCATTGGATGAATTGAATGAACTGGGTGACGGAATTGTGGATATGGACGGTTGACACAAGCTCAAAAAGTTTGATGATAGTAGACACAGTTTGGTAGATGATGCCCCACGAGTGTAGGACTCCCTCCCTCCCTCCAGTAAAAATGGGTCATCACACCTCGAGGAACCACCTGCTGTAGTCCTCACCGGTGCCCGTCGCTCCCCACCTGCCTCACTCACTGTTCCTCCTCACGACCCGCCACCACCACCACGACCCCGGGCGGGGGAAGGCTCCAGCTTAGGGAGGGTGTTGGTGCCACACTGGAGCACACCTGGTCTCCTCCAAGCCTCACAGTACTCAGGTCAGGCTGGGCTGGTGAGATTGAGCTGGTCAGGCTGGGCTGGTCAGGCTGGGCTGGTCAGGTTGAGCTGGTCAGGTTGAGCTGGTCAGGCTGGGCTGGTCAGGTTGAGCTGGTCAGGCTCGGCTTCTCTGACCGGGTTGGTCAGCTGGGCTGGTCAGGCTGGGCTGGTCAGGCTGGGCTCATCATCAACCAGTGCTGGTGGTGATGGTTGTGGTGGTAGGCTGAGGTTATGCCGTGGAAGGTGTGGTTGCTGTGGTCTGATGACTGTGTGGTGGTTCATGTATAACGAAATTCGTAACATTCACTGTGATGATCGTCTGGCCACTGACTCCTCACAAGGACCTTACCTGACCTGTAGGACTCGTATGTCGTGCTACAGCAGGCGGGATGAGCGTGAGGACCACCAGAAATAAGCTGCTCATGCCGGGGAAATAAGAAGGTCAACACGCAAGCAGCCAGACCCGGTCACAGGGACGAGACTGGACTGTGTGTTGTTGACGTTCCCCGGGCGGTGGGTCAAGTGGTCGTGCTATTAACATTATACGAAGAATATCATTCAGGTCTGTACTAATTGTGCTTTTAAGGTCGTACTAATCGTAGTTTTAAGGTAGTACTAATCGTACTTTTAAGGTCGTACTGATCGTACTTTTAAGATAGTACTGATCGTACTTTTAAGGTAGTACTGATCGTACTTTTAAGGTAGTACTGATCGTACTTTTAAGATAGTACTGATCGTACTTTTAAGATAGTACTGATCGTACTTTTAAGGTAGTACTGATCGTACTTTTAAGGTAGTACTAATCGTACTTTTAAGGTAGTACTGATCGTACTTTTAAGGTAATACTAATCGTACTTTTAAGGTAGTACTGATCGTACTTTTAAGATAGTACTGATCGTACTTTTAAGATAGTACTGATCGTACTTTTAAGGTAGTACTGATCGTACTTTTAAGGTAGTACTGATCGTACTTTTAAGATAGTACTGATCGTACTTTTAAGATAGTACTGATCGTACTTTTAAGGTAGTACTGATCGTACTTTTAAGGTAGTACTGATCGTACTTTTAAGATAGTACTGATCGTACTTTTAAGATAGTACTGATCGTACTTTTAAGGTAGTACTGATCGTACTTTTAAGGTAGTACTAATCGTACTTTTAAGGTAGTACTGATCGTACTTTTAAGGTAATACTAATCGTACTTTTAAGGTAGTACTGATCGTACTTTTAAGATAGTACTGATCGTACTTTTAAGATAGTACTGATCGTACTTTTAAGGTAGTACTGATCGTACTTTTAAGATAGTACTGATCGTACTTTTAAGGTAGTACTAACCGTACTTTTAAGGTAGTACTGATCGTACTTTTAAGGTAATACTAATCGTACTTTTAAGGTAATACTAATCGTACTTTTATGGTTGTACTGATTGTAGTTTTTAAAGTCTGTCACTAATCGAATCATTAAGATGGTACCGAACTTATGTCTAAGGGTTTACAAAACCTATTTTCAGTTTAATGTCTAAGGGTTTACAAAACCTATTTTCATTTTGTCTGTTCATCATGGCGGAAGGTAAACTCTGCGGGTCCCAGCCTCACAGTATGAACACCCAGGGACCCACGTCTGTATACCATCTTCGTCTGCTACACTCACGCCCTTCTGTGTGTTCTCCTGATTTGTCTGTGTGGATCTATATCCTTATCGTGGCTGCTGGCCAACTCTGACATCACTCACCATCAAATCAAACCCAGTATGATGACAATTATCTTAATAATCATTTATCATTCTTCTTACGTATAATTGCTTCGTTTTCATTGATCTTGTGCATTATGGCTACAATCTGTTGTCCTGCCCATATACCAGGGGTGACCCACCACGTCAATGTGTTGCTGGGGGCTGCCAATGGTGGGCCTGGCCTTATGTCCAGTGGATGGGATCATTTCCTCCTTGTAGTCTGTAGCGCCACTCATCCTAACTTCATCCACCCCATAGTAAATCTGGGAAAAGGTCAATTGTACTTAGGTTTACATCAGGTCGGCTGTGATGGTTGTCTGATGTGGAACAGTGAGATTATTGGGGAAAAACTCTGAACCATTCTGTAATATAGGTTTTGAACTGGTCAGTATGAACTGGTGTGTGGGTTTATGTGTGGTGGTGTTGGCTGGTGTGTGGTTTTCTATGTGATGGTGTTGGCTGGTGTGTGGTTTTCTATGTGGTGGTATTGGCTGGTGTGTGGTTTTCTATGTGATGGTATTGGCTGGTGTGTGGTTTTATGTGTGGTGGTATTGGCTGGTGTGTGGTTTTATGTGTGGTGGTATTGGCTGGTGTGTGGTTTTATGTGTGGTGGTATTGGCTGGTGTGTGGTTTTATGTGTGGTGGTGTTGGCTGGTGTGTGGTTTTATGTGTGGTGGTATTGGCTGGTGTGTGGTTTTATGTGTGGTGGTATTGGCTGGTGTGTGGTTTTATGTGTGGTGGTATTGGCTGGTGTGTGGTTTTATGTGTGGTGGTATTGGCTGGTGTGTGGTTTTATGTGTGGTGGTATTGGCTGGTGTGTGGTTTTATGTGTGGTGGTATTGGCTGGTGTGTGGTTTTATGTGTTGGTGGTATTGGGCTGGTGTGTGGTTTTATGTGTGGTGGTATTGGCTGGTGTGTGGTTTTATGTGTGGTGGTATTGGCTGGTGTGTGGTTTTATGTGTGGTGGTATTGGCTGGTGTGTGGTTTTATGTGTGGTGGTATTGGCTGGTGTGTGGTTTTATGTGTGGTGGTATTGGCTGGTGTGTGGTTTTATGTGTGGTGGTGTTGGCTGGTGTGTGGTTTTATGTGTGGTGGTATTGGCTGGTGTGTGGTTTTATGTGTGGTGGTATTGGCTGGTGTGTGGTTTTATGTGTGGTGGTATTGGCTGGTGTGTGGTTTTATGTGTGGTGGTATTGGCTGGTGTGTGGTTTTTATGTGTGGTGGGTATTGGCTGGTGTGTGGTTTTATGTGTGGTGGTGTTGGCTGGTGTGTGGTTTTATGTGTGGTGGGTATTGGCTGGTGTGTGGTTTTATGTGTGGTGGTATTGGCTGGTGTGTGGTTTTATGTGTGGTGGTATTGGCTGGTGTGTGGTTTTATGTGTGGTGGTATGGCTGGTGTGTGGTTTTATGTGTGGTGGTTGGCTGGTGTGTGGTTTTTTTGTATGCTGGTGTTTTGTGGTTTTGGCTGGTGTGTGGTTTTATGTGTGGTGGTATTGGCTGGTGTGTGGTTTTATGTGTGGTGGTATTGGCTGGTGTGTGGTTTTATGTGTGGTGGTATTGGCTGGTGTGTGGTTTTATGTGTGGTGTATTGGCTGGTGTGTGGTTTTATGTGTGGTGGTATTGGCTGGTGTGTGGTTTTATGTGTGGTGGTATTGGCTGGTGTGTGGTTTTATGTGTGGTGGTCTTGGCTGGTGTGTGGTGGTGTGCTGTGTTGTGTGTGGTGGTTGTGTGTGTGTGGTGTTGTGGTATGTGGTGTGTGGTGTTGGCTGTGTGTGTGGTTTGTGTGTGTGGTGGTATTGGCTGGTGTGTGGTTTTTATGTGTGGTGGTTTGGTGGTGTGTGTGGTTTTAAGTGTGGTGGTATTGGCTGGTGTGTGGTTTTATGGTGTGGTGGTGTTGGCTGGTGTGTGGTTTTATGTGTGGTGGTATAGGCTGGTGTGTGGTTTTATGTGTGGTGGTGTTGGCTGGTGTGTGGGTTTTATGTGTGGTCGGTATTGGCTGGTGAGTGGTTTTATGTGTGGTGGTATTGGCTGGTGTGTGGTTTTATGTGTGGTGGTATTGGCTGGTGTGTGGTGGTGTTGGCTGGTGTGTGGTGGTATTGGCTGGTGTGTGGTGGTGTAGGCTGGTGTGTGGTGGTTGGCTGGGTGTGTGGTTGGTGTTGGCTGGTGTGAGGTGGTATTAGGTGGTGTTTGGTGGGTGTTGGCTGGTGTGTGGTGGTGTTGGTGGTGTGTGGTTTTATGTGTGGTGGTTTTGGCTGGTGTGTGGTGGTATTGGCTGGTGTGTGGTGGTATTGGCTGGTGTGTGGTGGTGTTGGCTGGTGTGTGGTTTTATGTTGGTGGTGTTGGCTGGTGTGTGGTGGTTGTGGTGTTGGTGTGTTGGCTGTGTGTGGTTATGTGGGTGGTGTTGGCTGGTGTGTGGTGGTTTGGTGGTGTGTGGTGGTGGCTGGTGTGTGGTGGTGTTGGCTGGTGTGTGTTGTGGGTGGTTGGCTGGTGTGTGGTGGTGTGTGGCTGGTGTGTGTGGTGGTATTGGCTGGTGGTGTGGTGTTGGCTGTGTGTGGTGGTGTTGGCTGGTGTGTGGTTTTGTGGTGGTGTTGGCTGGTGTGTGGTGGTTGGCTGGTGTGTGGTGGTGTTGGCTGGTGTGTGGTGGTTTGGCTGGTGTGTGGTGGTTTGCTGGTGTGGGTGGTATGGTGGTGTGTGGTGGTTTGGCTGGTGTGTGGTGGTTTGGCTGGTGTGTGGTGGGGTGGGGGGTTGGCTGGTGTGTGTGGTGGTTGTGTGGCTGGTGTGTGGTGGTGTTGGCTGGTGTGTGGGTTTGGTGGTGTGGTGGTGTTGGCTGGTGTGTGGTGGTGTTGGCTGGTGTGTGGTGGTGTTGGCTGGTGTGTGGTGGTGTTGGCTGGTGTGTGGTGGTGTTGGCTGGTGTGTGGTGGTGTTGGCTGGTGTGTGGTGGTGTTGGCTGGTGTGTGGTGGTGTTGGCTGGTGTGTGGTGGTGTTGGCTGGTGTGTGGTGGTGTTGGCTGGTGTGTGGTGGTATTGGCTGGTGTGTGGTGGTGTTGGCTGGTGTGTGGTGGTGTTGGCTGGTGTGTGGTGGTATTGGCTGGTGTGTGGTGGTGTTGGCTGGTGTGTGGTGGTGTTGGCTGGTGTGTGGTGGTGTTGGCTGGTGTGTGGTGGTGTTGGCTGGTGTGTGGTGGTGTTGGCTGGTGTGTGGTGGTATTGGCTGGTGTGTGGTGGTGTTGGCTGGTGTGTGGTGGTGTTGGCTGGTGTGTGGTGGTATTGGCTGGTGTGTGGTGGTGTTGGCTGGTGTGTGGTGGTGTTGGCTGGTGTGTGGTGGTATTGGCTGGTGTGTGGTGGTATTGGCTGGTGTGTGGTGGTATTGGCTGGTGTGTGGTGGTGTTGGCTGGTGTGTGGTGGTATTGGCTGGTGTGTGGTGGTGTTGGCTGGTGTGTGGTGGTGTTGGCTGGTGTGTGGTGGTGTTGGCTGGTGTGTGGTGGTGTTGGCTGGTGTGTGGTGGTGTTGGCTGGTGTGTGGTGGTATTAGCTGGTGTGTGGTGGTGTTGGCTGGTGTGTGTTGGTGTTGGCTGGTGTGTGGTGGTGTTGGCTGGTGTGTGGTGGTGTTGGCTGGTGTGTGGTGGTGTTGGCTGGTGTGTGGTGTTGTTGGCTGGTGTGTGGTGGTGTTGGCTGGTGTGTGGTGGTGTTGGCTGGTGTGTGGTGTTGTTGGCTGGTGTGTGGTGGTGTTGGCTGGTGTGTGGTGGTGTTGGCTGGTGTGTGGTGGTGTTGGCTGGTGTGTGGTGGTGTTGGCTGGTGTGTGGTGGTGTTGGCTGGTGTGTGGTGGTGTTGGCTGGTGTGTGGTGGTGTTGGCTGGTGTGTGGTGGTGTCAGGAAGTGTGTTATCACCTATTTGTCCTCTAGGGAGAGGGAGTCTTTCACACGTGATGCCCCGTCTATTAAACATTCCTCGCTATCACATAACTTCTTCAGTTTATGTGTGTTGTCCACATTCACCATCACATTATTTAGTTAATGTTCTTCATCTTTTACTCATATACTATCAAGGTTCGTCTATACATCATGTTTAACAAGACTTCCTTGGTCAACATGTATGGCAGAACTGGTCGTTATCTACTTGACTGAGTTGGGTCAGAATCTTAAAGTTTGTGATCAGGTCAACCCTCACTTTTCTCTCTTCCATAGTGAATAACTATAAGCCTCTAATTGTTCTCTCTAACTCAGCTCTCTTAATTCCGACAGCATCTTTGTTGCCCTCCTCTGAACCTTCTCTTTCAGCTCTTTGTTCTTCTTCTTTAGGTGACCAAACTTGAGAATCATATTCTAATTCTGGCCTTGTGTAGGATATGTTCAGCTTGTTATATATTTACTTATCCATACACTTGAAACTGTTGGTTAACAATTTATCACCTTTAGTATTCTCTGACAACAGGTTAGGAACAATATCAACTCCAACGTTCGTCTCAGCTTATATCCAGCCAGATAATATTTATACTGAGGCCTTTCTTCAGTGTGTTCCATCCTCGCTACATTTACTCGGGTTGAATCTCATCAGTCATGTATCAGACCAATTTTGAAGTTCGTCCCGGTCCCCTTGTAAGTTAATACCATCCTCCTTGGCTTTCTTCCTCCCTCATGACTTTAGCATCACCTGCAAATATCGTTAGGTCTGAGTCAATCCTTCTGGCTAGTCAGACATTCGTACAGATCAAGAAGAACAATGGTTCAGTGACACACACACCTGCGGCACGACACGGGTGACCTCAACCCATTTCGAGAAGGCTCCTCATACATGACTCCTTCTTCCTTTCCTCCAAGATAAACTTTCCACCAAAGGAATTTATCATTTCTGCCACAAAATCCATCTTCTGTACGAGTCTTCTATGTAGCACAGCGTCACATATTCTCTAGCAGCCCAGAGATGAATGATATATCCAATCTTCTCTTTTGTCAAAGACTGAGCTCACACTCGCGTAGAAATATAAGAGGATCGTCACGCATGAACTTCTTTCCCCTCAAACCGTGTTGGCTCTCACTGACGTAGTTCCTCCTCTGCAAGAAATCATCCATTTGCTTTCTGATCATCTTTTCCTGTACCTTACAGACCACACACACACGCCAGGCTGGGAGAGCAGTCTCCAGTTCAACCTCTCTTTTCAAACCTACTTTCTTATGGACAGATATAGCGTTTGCCTTTTCTACTCCCTTGGCACTCTGCCTTTTTCCAGTGACACTTTGAACAACATTTCATCTGGCGTGTCTAGTGTATATGCACAAATCTTCATCAGGACCATGAGCCTTGTATTGGTCAAGACCCAAGAGTATCGTTTATGTCTTCTTTAAATATTTCTCTGCATTTTCAGACTTCCTCCACGTTCCATCTCACTAGTGTTGGGGCTCTGGTGTCTTCCACTGTGAAAACACTGTTCAACTTGTTTCTCAGTTCCTCACATGATCCTGTGTAAGTCTTCCCTTCGATCTTTTTTTTTTGGTCAGGTCAGCTGTTCTTTACCTTACAGTATAGTCCATGATAATCTCCCTGGCCCACAATATTCTTTCCAAAGTTCCTCGTTTCTTGTCCTGCTTTACTGAGTTCATGTAACTCTAGTTTGTAAATGCTGGTTGGCTGTATCTTCGCCAGAACACATGGCGAAATTCCTTCGCTTTTGGACGTCATTTATTAAATAACTCTTCTCTCTTTCACGACCTTCCCTCAGTGTTTGAGGCTAGACGTACCCACGCTCCTCCTCTCGACCTTCCCTCAGTATTTGAGGCCAGGCTCACCCACGCTCCTACTTCTTTACTGTAAATTTCACAGAACGCTCCACCTTGTCATCCTGGTCCCCAGGCTACTGTCCTCCATTTCTCAGTCTACGTTACCATAGACATTGCTGATGTCTCTTTAGTGTCCACTTTAGTGTCTGCTCTCCGAGTCTGGTCTTACCTTTGCTGTATATCATCATCATTTACCAAGTAATCAACCATAACATAAGTCTGGTGTATCAGTATGTGTGAAGACAAGATCTATCAATGCTCCTCGTGTGTTGACTGCCATGTTGGTCTATATCTGTTGTGTACAGCCCAACAAACTTGTATTTCAATGACCTCTTATCACCATGAAAATCCAATTTCCCCTTTAGTCTTTCTCTTCATAATTGAAATTCCTCGTCATCAGCACTTTACCATATCTAAGAAGTGAGTGTTGTACGGCTTAATGTAATATCCTTAGTGTTCTCTCATTTATATTTTTGTTCTGGATCGAAAATAAATTTCTTTGGAGGCTTATCTTTGATCGACATGACTGTGCACATCACGCGAACACAAGGAACACATGCACATGTGTTCTCAGAATGATCTTGAACACCTGAACAAGGTGTTTAAGATTTTCCAGTTGTTCAATGTAGTTTGATGTTAAGGACCAGAGCAGCTGGTATATCTGTGGTCCAGACCATCAAGCAACCATCCTTCCTACAGTTAACCTTCCTATTATGTATCAGCTGAACGGGACATCTTCCAGGATTCCCTGGAACATAAGGCTGCCTCTCATCACCGCTACATCACCACATACAACGCCACACTTCCTCTCTTGTCTTCTCTTCCTACCCTTACTACCGCGTACACCTCTGGCACCGAACACGTCAGACATCATACCTTGTTAATGTTGTTTCCACGATGCAAATAATATCAGGTGTATCTTCCTATACCACAACACACCACACTACAACACTCCACATACAACCCTACACAACCATACACCATCACACACAACCATACTCCACCACACACCGCTACATCACCACACACAACGCCACATCACCACACACAACGCCACATCACCACACACAACGCCACATCACCACACACAACGCCACATCACCACACAACGCCACAGCACCACACACAACGCCACATCACCACACACAACGCCACAGCACCACACACAACGCCACAACACCACACACAACGCCACATCACCACACACAACGCCACAGCACCACACACAACGCCACATCACCACACACAACGCCACATCACCACACACAACGCCACATCACCACACACAACGCCACATCACCACACACAACGCCACATCACCACACACAACGCCACATCACCACACAACGCCACAGCACCACACACAACGCCACATCACCACACACAAACGCCACATCACCACACACAACGAACGCCCACACAACGCCACATCACCACACACAACGCCACATCACCACACACAACGCCACATCACCACACACAACGCCACATCACCACACACAACGCCACATCACCACACACAACGCCACATCACCACACACAACGCCACATCACCACACACAACGCCACATCACCACACACAACGCCACATCACCACACACAACGCCACATCACCACACACAACGCCACATCACCACACACAACGCCACATCACCACACACAACGCCACATCACCACACACAACGCCACATCACCACACACAACGCCACAGCACCACACACAACGCCACATCACCACACACAACGCCACATCACCACACACAACGCCACATCACCACACACAACGCCACATCACCACACACAACGCCACAGCACCACACACCACACACAACGCCACATCACCACACACAACGCCACATCACCACACACAACGCCACATCACCACACACAACGCCACATCACCACACACAACGCCACAGCACCACACACAACGCCACATCACCACACACAACGCCACATCACACACACAACGCCACATCACCACACACAACGCCACAGCACCACACACAACGCCACATCACCACACACAACGCCACATCACCACACACAACGCCACATCACCACACACAACGCCACATCACCACACACAACGCCACATCACCACACACAACGCCACAGCACCACACACAACGCCACATCACCACACACAACGCCACAGCACCACACACAACGCCACATCACCACACACAACGCCACATCACCACACACAACGCCACATCACCACACACAACGCCACAGCACCACACACAACGCCACATCACCACACACAACGCCACATCACCACACACAACGCCACATCACCACACACAACGCCACATCACCACACACAACGCCACATCACCACACACAACGCCACATCACCACACACAACGCCACATCACCACACACAACGCCACATCACCACACACAACGCCACATCACCACACACAACGCCACAGCACCACACACAACGCCACAGCACCACACACAACGCCACATCACCACACAACGCCACATCCACACACAACGCCACAGCACCACACACAACGCCACAGCACCACACACAACGCCACAGCACCACACACAACGCCACATCACCACACACAACGCCACAGCACCACACACAACGCCACATCACCACACACAACGCCACAGCACCACACACAACGCCACAGCACCACACACAACGCCACAGCACCACACACAACGCCACAACACCACACACAACGCCACAGCACCACACACAACGCCACATCACCACACACAACGCCACAACACCACACACAACGCCACATCACCACACACAACGCCACAGCACCACACACAACGCCACAGCACCACACACAACGCCACAACACCACACACAACGCCACAGCACCACACACAACGCCACAGCACCACACACAACGCCACAGAACCACACACAACGCCACAACACCACACACAACGCCACATCACCACACACAACGCCACAACACCACACACAACGCCACATCACCACACACAACGCCACAACACCACACACAACGCCACAACACCACACACAACGCCACATCACCACACACAACGCCACAGCACCACACACAACGCCACAACACCACACACAACGCCACAACACCACACACAACGCCACATCACCACACACAACGCCACATCACCACACACAACGCCACAACACCACACAACGCCACATCACCACACACAACGCCACAACACCACACACAACGCCACATCACCACACACAACGCCACAGCACCACACACAACGCCACAACACCACACAACGCCACAACACCACACAACGCCACAGCACCACACACAACGCCACAGCACCACACACAACGCCACAACACCACACAACGCCACAGCACCACACACGCGACCCTTAACCACCAAACATCACACAGAATCAGACGGAAGGTTTGGAGAGGATGATGTACACATGTAGGAGGAGGTGAATGATAAGTTGAACAGTGTTTTTACAGTGGAAGGCACTACCACCCCTACATCAGGGGGGCGGGATGTAAAGTAGGTCGTAAAGAGCAAGGAAATATCTGGCATAGATATGAGCAGAATGCTGGAGGTCTCTGACTTCTCACACAACAGATGGTCCAGGTGAGGTCTGTCCGCGTGTGCTGAAGAGGGAGGCAGATATGCTTGAGGGGCCACTGTGCTGCTGGTACACAGTGTTGCTGGAGGTAGGTAAAGTGACCAAGGGATGGACGAGGGAAATGTTATGACTACATTTAAGGTGGGAGACCGAGACGTTGCAAGGGTCCACAAGCCAGCCTTCCTGACGACTGTGATGTGTCAAGTAATGAACGAGGTGATTAAATGATGACCACAGGCAGAGGTGATCCTTCCTAAGCCAGGGTCAACACTGGTTCAGGGAAAGGACACCATGCATGACAAGGCCCTTTGACTTCCACGCGAGAGTAAGCTCCTTTGTAGATAGAACAATATGAAGCATGGATTGCGTGTATCTGGAGTACGAGAAGGCATTCCACACTGTACCACTGTCCCACGATGGAGGCTGGTACAGGTGGGTTTTCAAGCTGGAATACAGACAGCGAAGACTTCTGCGTTGGACTGAGATCCACCTTCGTAAAAGGCACCACAGGACACGTCTGTCAAGCTTTCCTCGAAAATGAGTCGGAGTTTCACCAGTGACGCGCAGCAGAGTTCGCGCCAGCGGCCGTCGCTTTTCATGATGTGTGTTGGGCTCATACCTGAGTGTACCATCGGATGACGCGGGGGTCAGGAGGAGGAGGATTGCATCAACGTCAGAGGAGGATTAGACAATCTCCATACTTGTTCTGACGTATGGTTGATGGTATTCAAACCGAGAACATGCCAGATAACGTCACTGGCACACAGTGACAGTAGAACTCGACCAGAATATATATCATCCAGCAGGACTTACGCTGCAAGACTCTCTATGTGAGAGGATCTTGGGAGTCGATCTTGTATTCAACCTGTAGCCAAGAGCTCCCAACACACCAGGAGAAGTGTGAGGAAGACAAGGGATCTGCTGGCAGATATGATGATAACAACAGCCAAGTTTGTGGGTTAAGAAATATTCAGCAAACTGTTCACATAATACAGTACCCCCTCAAAATCAAGACATGTTTCTCATGTTTGGTCAGGGCACTTAAAGTAGGAGAAAAACCTAGTAGAGAAGGTCCAGAGGAGGGCAACATACACGGTACCAGAAATAAGACAAGTGAGCTAGAGAAACTTTAGAGGCCATACATTTGTCCACCATGTAAGATAGAAGAGTAAAGGGTGACCTGATCACAACCTTTAAGTCTATAAAGCAGTTTGATGTCAACTGTAAACTTCTTTCAAAGATGCAGAGCTTGGACGGGGTAAGACCACAGAGGGAAATATCGCAATACATTTGTGCAGATAATTATAGTCAAGTAGTGGTAGGTGGAGGGCATAAACCGAGTTATGAGACTGAATGAGGACACCATTGAAAACGTTGTGTGGTAGAGTAGGGTTGTGCATACTGGAGGAGGGTTGTGTTTGGTGGCGGAGGGTTGTGTTTGGTAGTGTGCGGTTGTATTTGGTGGTTAAAGGTTGTATTTGGTGGTGTAAAGTTGTAGGGTTGTATGTGGTGGTGCAAAGTTGTGGGGCTGTAAGTGGTGTTGCAGGGTTGTGCATGGTGGGTCAGAGTTGTGTGTGATTATATAGGATTATGTATGATAATGCAGGGTTGTATGTGGTGGTGCACGGTTGTATGTTGTGCGTGAAGGTGTGAGGTTGTGTTTGGTGGTGAAGGGTTGTGTGTACTTGAGCAGGGCTGTGCTTTGTGGTATAGGGATGTCAGTGATAATGTATAGTAATGTGAATAGTGTAGGGTTGTGTATGGTGGTACCAGGATGTATATGGTTGCATAGGGCTGTGTGTAGTGGTGGGTGGTTTTGTGGTGGTGTTGGGTAGTGTATTGGTGTGAGGTTGTGCTAGGTGCTGTAGGGTTGTATGCAGTTGTGTCAGGCTATGATCGGTGGTATGAGGTTGTGTGGTACTGTAGGGTTGTGAGTGGTGATGTAGGGTTTAGTGGTGTTATAGGGTTGTGTGTGGTGATGCAAGGTTGAATGTGGTGGTGTAGGGTTATGTTTAGAGGTATTTGCTTGTGTGCGGTGGTATGAGGTTCTGTGGTACTGTAGGGTTGTGAGTGGTGATGTAGCGTTGAGTGGTACTATAGGGTTGTGTGTCGTGATGCAAGGTTGAATGTAGTGTTGTAGGGTTGTGTTTAGAGGTATTTGCTTGTGTGTGGTGGTAGGGTTGTATTTGGTGATGTAGGGTTTTGTGTGGTGATGTAGGCTAGTGTCTAGTGGTGTAGGAAGGTGTGTGCTGGTGTGGCAATATAGGTTTGTGTGTAGTAGGCTAAAGTTGTGCTTTGTGGTGGATTTTGTGTGGTGAGTGGTGATGCAGGGATGTGTGTGTGGTGAGTGGTGATGCTGGGATGTGTGTGTGGTGAGTGGTGATGCAGGGATGTGTGTGTGGTGAGTGGTGATGCTGGGATGTGTGTGTGGTGAGTGGTGATGCAGGGATGTGTGTGTGGTGAGTGGTGATGCTGGGATGTGTGTGTGGTGAGTGGTGATGCTGGGATGTGTGTGTGGTGAGTGGTGATGCAGGGATGTGTGTGTGGTGAGTGGTGATGCAGGGATGTGTGTGTGGTGAGTGGTGATGCTGGGATGTGTGTGTGGTGAGTGGTGATGCAGGGATGTGTGTGTGGTGAGTGGTGATGCTGAGATGTGTGTGTGGTGAGTGGTGATGCAGGGATGTGTGTGTGGTGAGTGGTGATGCAGGGATGTGTGTGTGGTGAGTGGTGATGCAGGGATGTGTGTGTGGTGAGTGGTGATGCAGGGATGTGTGTGTGGTGAGTGGTGATGCTGGGATGTGTGTGTGGTGAGTGGTGATGCAGGGATGTGTGTGTGGTGAGTGGTGATGCTGGGATGTGTGTGGTGAGTGGTGATGCAGGGATGTGTTTGTGATGTTATACGATTATGTGCGTGATGATAAAGGGTTGCGTGTGGTAATCTAGAGTTGTGCTTGGTGGTGTAGGCTTTGTGTGGTAGTGTGGTGATGTAGGGATGTGTGTGTGTGTGGTGCTATAGGATTGTGTGTGGTGGTGCGTTGATGTAAGGTTGTGTGTGGTGTTGTAGGGTTGTGTGTGGTTACATAGTACTACGCGCTGTGGTGTGGTGATGCATGGTTATATATGATATAGAGCTGTGTATGTGGCAGCGTCTGTTGGTGTAAGGTTATGTGTGTGTGTCTGTGTGTGGTGATGAAGGATTATGTGTGTGGCTGTGTGTGGTGATGTAGGGTTATGTGTGTGGCTGTGTGTGGTGATGTAGGGTTATGTGTGTGGCTGTGTGTGGTAATGTAGGGTTATGTGTGTGGCTGTGTGTGGTGATGAAGGGTTATGTGTGTGGCTGTGTGTAGTGATGTAGGGTTGTGTGTGTGGCTGTGCTTGGTGATGTAGGGTTATGTGTGTGGCTGTGTGTGGTGATGTAGAGTTATGTGTGTGGCTGTGTGTGGTGATGTAGGGTTATGTGTGTGGCTGTGTGTGGTGATGTAGGGTTATGTGTGTGGCTGAGTGTGGTGATGTAGGGTTATGTGTGTGGCTGTGTGTGGTGATGTAGGGTTATGTGTGTGGCTGTGTGTGGTGATGTAGGGTTATGTGTGTGTCTGTGTGTGGTGATGTAGGGTTATGTGTGTGGCTGTGTGTGGTGATGTAAGGTTATGTGTGTGGCTGTGTGTGGTGATGTAGGGTTATGTGTGTGGCTGTGTGTGGTGATGTAGGGTTATGCGTGTGGCTGTGTGTGGTCGTGCAGGGTTGTGAGTGGTGATGTAGGGTTATGTGTGCGGCTAAGTGTAGTGATGTAGGGTTATGTGTGTGGCTGTGTGTGGTGATGTAGGGTTATGTGTGTGGCTGTGTGTGGTGATGTAGGGTTATGTGTGTGGCTGAGTGTGGTGATGTAGGGTTATGTGTGTGGCTGTGTGTGGTGATGTAGGGTTATGTGTGTGGCTGTGTGTGGTTGATGTAGGTCTATGTTGTGTGGCTGTGTGTGGTGATGTAGGGTTATGTGTGTGGCTGTGTGTGGTGATGTAGGGTTATGTGTGTGGCTGTGTGTGGTGATGTAGGGTTATGTGTGTGGCTGTGTGTGGTGATGTAGGTTATGTGTGTGGCTGTGTGTGGTGATGTAGGGTTATGTGTGTGGCTGTGTGTGGTGATGTAGGGCTATGTGTGTGGCTGTGTGTGGTGATGTAGGGTTATGTGTGTGGCTGTGTGTGGTGATGTAGGGTTATGTGTGTGGCTGAGTGTAGTGATGTAGGGTTATGTGTGTGGCTGAGTGTGGTGGTGAAGGTTTATGTGTGTGGCTGTGTGGTGGTGTAGGGCTATGTGTGTGGCTGTGTTTGGTGATGTAAGGTTATGTGTGTGGCTGTGCGTGGTGATGTAGGATTATGTGTGTGACTGTGTGTGGTGATGTAAGGTTATGTGTGAGGTTGTGTGTGGTGATGTAGGGTTATGTGTGTGGCTGTGTGTGGTGATGTGTGGTTATGTGTGTGGCTGTGTGTGGTGATGTAGGGTTATGCGTGTGGCTGTGTGTGGTGATGAAGGGTTATGTGTGTGGCTGTGTGTGGTGATGTAGGATTATGTGTGTGGCTGTGTGTGGTGATGTAAGGTTATGTGTGTGGCTGTGTGTGGTGATGTAAGGTTATGTGTGTGGCTGTGTGTGGTGATGTAGGGTTATGCGTGTGGCTATGTATGGTGATGCAGGGTTATGTGTGTGGTGGTATAGGGTTATGTGCGTGGCTGTGTGTGTGGTTGTGTGGGGTTATGTGTGTGGTGGTGTAGGGTTATGTGTGTGGTGATGTAGGGTTATGTGTGTGGTTGCGTGTGGTGATGCAGGGTTATGTGTGTTGTTGTGTGTAGTGGTGTAGAGTTATATGTGTGGCTCTGTGTAGTGATGTAGGGTTATGTGTGTGGCTGTGTTTGGTGATGTAGGGTTGTGTGTGTGTGGAAATGTGTGGTGGTGTAGGGTTGTGTGTGTGGCTGTGTGGTAGTGTATAGTTCAGTGTGTAGCTGTGTATGGTGATGTAGGGTTAGGTGTGTATCTGAGTGTAGTGATGCAGGGTTATGTGTGTGTCGCTGTGTGTAGTGATGTAGGGTTATGTGTGTGGCTGTGCGTGGTGATGTAGGGTTATGTGTGTGGTTGTGTGTGGTGGTGTAGGGTTATGTGTGTGGCTGTGTGTCGTGATGTAGGTTTATGTGTGTGACTGTGTGGTGATGTAGGGTTAGGTGTGTGGCTGTGGGTGGTGGTGTAGGATTATGTGTGTGGCTTGTGTTGTGGTGTATGGTTATGTGTGTGGCTGAGTGTGATGGCGTAGGTTTATGTGTGTGGCTGTGTGTGGTGGTGCAGGGTTGTGTGTGGTGATGAAGGGTTATGTGTGTGGCTATATATGGTGGTGAAGGGTTATGTGTGTGGTTGCGTGTGGTGATGCAGGGTTATGTGTGTTGTTGTGTGTAGGTCTGTAGAGTTATATGTGTGGCTGTGTGTAGTGATGTGGGGTTATGTGTGTGGCTGTGTTTGGTGAGGTAGGGTTGTGTGTGTGTGGAAATGTGTGGTGGTGTAGGGTTGTGTGTGTGGCTCTGTGGTAGCGTATAGTACAGTGTGTAGCTGTGTATGGTGATGTAGGGTTAGGTGTGTATCTGAGTGTAGTGATGCAGGGTTATGTGTGTGTCGCTGTGTGTAGTGATGTAGGGTTATGTGTGTGGCTGTGCGTGGTGATGTAGGATTATGTGTGTGGCTGTGTGTAGTGATGTAGGATTATGTGTGTGGCTGTGGGTGGTGATGTAGGGTTATGTGTGTGTCGCTGTGTGTAGTGATGTAGGGTTATGTGTGTGGCTGTGCCTGGTGATGTAGGATTATGTGTGTGGCTGTGTGTAGTGATGTAGGATTATCTGTGTGGCTGTGGGTGGTGGTGTAGGGTTATGTGTGTGGCTTGTGTGGTGATGTAGGGTTAGGTGTGTGGCTGTGGGTGGTGGTGTAGGATTATGTGTGTGGCTTGTGTGGTGGTGTATGGTTATGTGTGTGGCTGAGTGTGATGGCGTAGGTTTATGTGTGTGGCTGTGTGTGGTGGTGCAGTGTTGTGTGTGGTGATGAAGGGTTATGTGTGTGGCTATATATGGTGGTGAAGGGTTATGTGTGTGACTATGTGTGGTGATGAAGAGTTATGTGTGAGGCTATGTGTACTGATGTAGGGTTATGTGTGTGGCTGTGTGTAGTGATGTAGGGTTATGTGTGTGGCTGTGTGTGGTGATGTAGGGATATGTGTGTGGCTGTGTGTGGTGATGTAGGGCTATGTGTGTGGCTGAGTGCAGCGATGTAGGGTTATGTGTGTGGCTCTGTGTGGTGATGTAGGGTTATGTGTCTGGCTGTGTGTGGTGATGAATGTTTATGTGTGTGGCTGTGTCTGGTGATGAAGGGTTATGTGTGTGGCTATGTGTGGTGGTGTAGTGCTATGTGTGTGGCTGTGTGTGGCTGTGTGTGGTGATGGAGGTTTATGTGCGTCGCTGTGTGTGGTGGTGTAGGGTTATGTGTGTGGCTGTGTGTGGTGATGTAGGGCTATGTGTGTGGCTGAGTGTGGTGATGTAGGGTTATGTGTGTGGCTGTGTGTGGTAATGTAGGGCTAAGTGTGTGGCAGTGTGTGGTGATGTAGGGTTATGTGTGTGGCTGTGTGTGGTGATGTAGGGTTATGTGTGTGGCTGAGTGTGGTGATGTAGGGTTATGTGTGTGGCTGTGTGTGGTAATGTAGGGCTAAGTGTGTGGCAGTGTGTGGTAATGTAGGGTTATGTGTGAGGCTATGTGTGGTGATGTAGGGTTATGTGTGTGGCTGTGTGTGGTGATGTAGGGTTATGTGTGTGGCTGTTTGTGGTGATGTAGGGTTATGTGTGTGGCTGTGTGTAGTGATGTAGGGTTATGTGTGTGGCTGTATGTGGTGATGTAGGGTTATGTGTGTGGCTGTGTGTGGTGATGTAGGGTTATGTGTGTGCCTGTGTGTGGTGATGAAGGGTTATGTGTGTGGCTATGTGTGGTGATGAAGAGTTATGTGTGAGGCTATGTGTAGTGATGTAGGGTTATGTGTGTGACTATGTGTGGTGATGAAGAGTTATGTGTGAGGCTATGTGTAGTGATGTAGGGTTATGTGTGGACTGTGTGTGGTGATTATTGGGTTACGTGTGTGGCTATGTGTAGTGATGTAGGGTTATGTGTGTGACTGTGTGTGGTGATGTAAGGTTATGTCTGTGACTGTGTGTGGTGATGTAGGGTTATGTGTGTGGCTGTGTGTGGTGATGTAGGGTTATGTGTGTGGCTGTGTGTGGTGATGTAGGGTTATGTGTGTGACTGTGTGTGGTGATGTAGGGTTATGTCTGTGACTGTGTGTGGTGATGTAGGGTTATGTGTGTGGCTGTGTGTGGTGATGAAGGGTTATGTATGTGGCTGTGTGTGGTGATGTAGGGTTATGTGTGTGGCTGTGTGTGGTTATGTAGGGCTATGTGTGTGGCTGTGTTTGGTGATGAAGGGTTATGTATGTGGCTGAGTGTTGTGGTGTAGGGTTACATGTGAGGCTATGTGTAGTGGTGTAGGGTTATGTGTGTGGCTGTGTGTAGTGGTGTAGGGTTATGTGTGTGTGACTATGTGTGGTGATGAAGGGTAATGTGTGTGGCTATGTGTGATGATAAAGGGTTATGTGTGTGACTATGTATGATGATAAAGGGTTATGTGTGTGACTATATGTGGTGATGAAGTTTTATGTGTGTGACTATGTGTGATGATAAAGGGTTATGTGTGTGACTATGTGTGTGGGTATGTGTGATGATAAAGGGTTATGTGTGTGGCTATGTGTGGTGATGAAAGGTTATGTGTGTGACTATGTGTGGTGATGAAGGGTTATGTGGGTGCCTATGTGTGGTGGTGTAGGGTTATATGTGTGGCTATGTGTAGTGGTGTAGGGTTATGTGTGTGGCTGTGTGTGGTGATGTAGGGTTATGTGTGTGGCTGTGTGTGGTGATGTAAGGTTATGTGTGTGGTTGTGTGTGGTGATGTAGGGTTATGTGTGTGGCTGTGTGTGGTGATGTAAAGTTATGTGTGTGGCTGTATGTGGTGATGTAGGGTTATGTGTGTGGCTGTGTGTGGTGATGTAGGGTTATGTGTGTGGCTATGTGTGGTGATGTAGGGTTATGTGTGTGGCTGTGTGTGGTGATGTAGGGTTATGTGTGTGGCTGTGTGTGGTGATGTAAGGTTATGTGTGTGGCTGTGTGTGGTGATGTAGGGTTATGTGTGTGGCTGTGTGTGGTGATGTAAGGTTATGTGTGTGACTGTGTGTGGTGATGTAGGGTTGTGTGTGTCTGTGTGTGGTGATGTAGGGTATGTGTGTGGCTGTGTGTGGTGATGTAGGGTTATGTGTGTGGCTGTGTGTGGTGATGTAGGGTTATGTGTGTGGCTGTGTGTGGTGATGTAGGGTTATGTGTGTGGCTGTGTGTGGTGATGTAGGGTTATGTGTGTGGCTATGTGTGGTGATGTAGGGTTATGTGTGTGGCTGTGTGTGGTGATGTAGGGTTATGTGTGTGGCTGTGTGTGGTGATGTAGGGTTATGTGTGTGGCTGTGTTGTGGTGCAAGGTTATGTGTGTGGCTGTCTGTGGTGATGTAGGGTTATGTGTGTGGCTGTGTGTGGTGATGTAGGGTTATGTGTGTGGGTGTGTGTGGTGATGTAGGGTTATGTGTGTGGCTGTGTGTGGTGATGTAGGGTTATGTGTATGGCTGTGTGTGGTGATGTAGGGCTATGTGTGTGGCTGTGTGTGGTGATGTAGGGTTATGTGTGTGGCTGTTTGTGGTGATGTAGGGTTATGTGTGTGGCTGTGTGTTGTGGTGCAAGGTTATGTGTGTGGCTGTGTGTTGTGGTGCAAGGTTATGTGTGTGGCAGTGTGTGGTGATGTAAGGTTATGTGTGTGGCTATGTGTGGTGATGTAGAGTTATGTGTGTGGCTGTGTGTGGTGATGTAGGGTTATATGTTTGGCTGTGTGTGGTGATGTAGGGTTATGTGTGTGGCTGTGTGTGGTGATGTAGGGTTATGTGTGTGGCTGTGTGTGGTGGTACAAGGTTATGTGTGTGGCTGAGTGTGGTGGTGGAAGGTTATGTGTGTGGCTGTGTGTGGTGGTGCAAGGTTATGTGGTCGCTGAGTGTGGTGGTGGAAGGTTATGTGTGTGGCTGAGTGTGGTGGTGCAAGGTTATGTGGTGGCTGAGTGTGGTGGTGGAAGGTTATGTGTGTGGTTGTGTGTGGTGGTGCAAGGTTATGTGTGTGGCTGTGTGTGGTGGTGCAAGGTTATGTGGTGGCTGAGTGTGGTGGTGGAAGGTTATGTGTGTGGCTGTGTGTGGTGGTGCAAGGTTATGTGGTGGCTGAGTGTGGTGGTGGAAGGTTATGTGTGTGGCTGAGTGTGGTGGTGCAAGGTTATGTGTGTGGTAGTGCAAGGTATCCAGGTGTCTACACATTACATCAGAGGTTCTGTGAGCTGGGTTTCTCCACACCTGGTGTCACCCCGTCTGCGACACGCCTTTAAAGATGGCATGGCGCGCCTGTTGACAACAGGGGTGCACGCGCCCTGCATACATATGCAACGGGCTGAACGCGCGCCCCATGTTGACAAGAGTTGCACGCGTGTGCGTGCATGTTTGATACGACCTACTACATGTTGAACGGACTACGCTCTGGTTGCGCGCACACTGGTGAGAAAGGTAAGAGATGCGTTGATCCGCGTGTTCAGACGTACCCAGATGACGTGGAAGTTCAACCTAATCCGGTTCATTTCATCTCCATATTTATCAGAATATTTCCAGAGGGACGTATTATAAATTACCAGAACACTGACAGTGAAGAATGACGCCTGGAGGTGAGACCCCGCCTGGGTGTGGCACCTCGTCTCAAGTCATGACTTCCCTCCGTCACGGGCGGCCGTTAGAACTGCCAGGACCCGCGAGGCCACGACTTCCACCATATATAACATCATCGCTCCTCAATATTGCAGTAACGATGGAAGTTGTAAGATGACTCGTCGCTCGTTCAATTGCTCTAAACATCAACCTGTGGGAAAGGATCACCCTAGCCAAGCTGATGTTAGGGGGAGGGACCGTGTTGAATGTCAGCGTGAAGGAGGAGCGAGTTCCCATCCTGGCGTCATGGCGGCGGGAGGAGAGGGAGGAGGAGGAGGAGGAGGAGGCAACGCTGCTGCTGCTGCTGCCTTCCGCACCCCGTCAGCACCTGTTGCCAGCCTCACGCCCGGCCGACACTCAACTCAGAATGTGTCCCTCCGAGGTTATTTCTGGTCCTCGACAATGAAGTTTGCACGTTTTGACCCCATACATCAGACGGCAGCTGGCCAGGTTCAGCAAGGCTAGAAGCAGCCCACTCTCAGGCCTTGAACTCATGCGCTCGCCTTGCACTTTGAAACTTTATTGAAGGTACAACTCCGGCTCTGCTGAAGCAGCTTCATACAAAAGCATTAATTTGATGCGAGAAAGTGGCCCGGCGTGGCCAGTTATTTCACCATATTGAAATTCCTACGCGAGTGAGGCGAACCCAACGTTTCGATCGATCCTTATAGCATAGTGGCGGCGGGCGGGGGTCTGCCGCGGTGTGCCACAGTACCACCATCATGCATACTGTGGAGGAAGAGCCATGACTGATGACAGGAAACTGTGCAGCAGGTGCCACATGGCCACGTCGTCTGTACCACACAGGTGGCACATGGCCACGTCGTCTGTACCACACAGGTGGCACATGGCCACGTCGTCTGTACCACACAGGTGGCACATGGCCACGTCGTCTGTACCACACAGGTAACACATGGCCACGTCGTCTGTACCACACAGGTGGCACATGGCCACGTCGTTTCTACCACACAGGTGGCACATAGCCACGTCGTCTGTACCACATAGGTGGCACATGGCCACGTCGTCTGTACCACACAGGTGGCGCATGGCCAAGTCGTCTGTACCACACAGGTGGCACATGGCCACGTCGTCTGTACCACACAGGTGGCACATGGCCACGTCGTCTGTACCACACAGGTGGCACATGGCCACGTCGTCTGTACCACACAGGTGGAACATGGCCACGTCGTCTGTACCACACAGGTGGCACATGGCCACGTCGTCTGTACCACATAGGTGGCACATGGCCACGTCGTCTGTACCACACAGGTGGCACATGGCCACGTCGTCTGTACCACACAGGTGGCACATGGCCACGTCGTCTGTACCACACAGGTGGCACATGGCCACGTCGTCTGTACCACACAGGTGGCACATGGCCACGTCGTCTGTACCACACAGGTGGCACATGGCCAAGTCGTCTGTACCACACAGGTGGCACATGGCCACGTCGTCTGTACCACACAGGTGGCACATGGTCACGTCGTCTGTACCACATAGGTGGCACATGGTCACGTCGTCTGTACCACACAGGTGGCACATGGCCACGTCGTCTGTACCACACAGGTGGCACATGGCCACGTCGTCTGTACCACACAGGTGGCACATGGCCACGTCGTCTGTACCACACAGGTGGCACATGGCCAAGTCGTCTGTACCACACAAGTGGCACATGGCCACGTCGTCTGTACCACACAGGTGGCACATGGCCACGTCGTCTGTACCACACAGGTGGCACATGGCCACGTCGTCTGTACCACACAGGTGGCACATGGCCACGTCGTCTGTACCACACAGGTGGCACATGGCCACGTCGTCTGTACCACACAGGTGGCACATGGCCACGTCGTCTGTACCACACACGTGGCACATGGCCACGTCGTCTGTACCACACAGGTGGCACATGGCCACGTCGTCTGTACCACATAGGTGGCACATGGCCACGTCGTCTGTACCACACAGGTGGCACATGGCCACGTCGTCTGTACCACACAGGTGAGACATGGCCACGTTGTCTGTACCACACAGGTGGCACATGGCCACGTCGTCTGTACCACACAAGTGGCACATGGCCACGTCGTCTGTACCACACAGGTGGCACATGGCCACGTCGTCTGTACCACACAGGTGGCACATGGCCACGTCGTCTGTACCACACAGGTGACACATGGCCACGTCGTCTGTACCACATAGGTGGCACATGGCCACGTCGTCTGTACCACACAGGTGGCACATGGCCACGTCGTCTGTACCACACAGGTGACACATGGCCACGTCGTCTGTACCACACAGGTGACACATGGCCACGTCGTCTGTACCACATAGGTGGCACATGGCCACGTCGTCTGTACCACACAGGTGACACATGGCCACGTCGTCTGTACCACACAGGTGGCACATGGCCACGTCGTCTGTATCACACAGGTGGCACATGGCCACGTCGTCTTTACCACACAGGTGACACATGGCCACGTCGTCTTACCACACAGGTGGCACATGGCCACGTCGTCTGTGCCACATAGGTGGCACATGGCCAAGTCGTCTGTACCACACAAGTGGCACATGGCCACGTCGTCTGTACCACACACGTGACACATGGCCACGTCGTCTGTACCACACAGGTGGCACATGGCCACGTCGTCTGTACCACACACGTGACACATGGCCACGTCGTCTGTACCATACAGGTGGCACATGGCCACGTTGTCTGTACCACACAGGTGGCACATGGCCACGTCGTCTGTACCACACAGGTGGCACATGGCCACGTCGTCTGTAACACACAGGTGGCACATGGCCACGTCGTCTGTACCACACACGTGGCACATGGCCACGTCGTCTGTACCACACACGTGACACATGGCCACGTCGTCTGTACCACACAGGTGGCGCATGGCCACGTCGTCTGTACCACACAGGTGGCGCATGGTCACGTCGTCTGTACCACACAGGTGGCACATGGCCACGTCGTCTGTACCACAGAGGTGGCACATAGCCACGTCGTCTGTACCACACTAAAGATGATTTACGGAATGGGTTAACCCGACGTCGGCCAGTGCTAGAGAACATAACATCATCAGACATAGAGTAATCCACACAACAGGATATGTTCACAACACAAGCGCTTCCAGTGGCAATAAAAGCTGGGTATATGTATACTTACACGACAGAAAACCGTGATCATAGGAAAGTGGAGTTAATGTAAGTCCACTTTACAACCACAGTACTGTATATAGTGCAGGAGTCACTTTAGATAACCCCATCTTCTCTGCGCAGTAGAAGGTAATACACAAATGGACTCGCGTCACCTCTGTCTGCTGCAGCTACTGGTGAGGAAGGCATAAAATGGCTCCACCAACTGGCAGGAGCGTTTTGTGTCAGGCATCACCCACCTCCAGCCCTCCACGCATCTTAAGAATGTGATCCTCTTAGTTCCCCTGGATCCTCTTTCACGAGGTCAGTGTAGTGGTCCGGAAGAGCTTTATTTCGGCCAGGGTTGAGGGACTGGACGATATTGTCTCGTATGAGGACATATATCTGCACATTAATAATATTGTCTCATATCTACGTGGCTCATTTTTATATCGATATATATATATATATATATATATATATATATATATATATATATATATATATATATATATATATATATATATATATATATATATATATATATATATATATACCACCATAAAGTTTATGAGATTGGACGTGAGTCTGGGATGGGAACGAAACTTGGGATTGAATCAGACAAGCTATGACGTCAAACCTGTTGCTCTGCTCTCATGTGTCCGGCTAACTAGATTAGGGATTCTAGATACCATTACAACCCCTCCAGCATCTAACCTCGTCAGCAACCGTCCTCAGGTTTTCTCTCTGCTGACTTTTCCAGGTCGTCCCAGGAACAAGTAAGGTCTCCGTACTGGTGACCAGGAAGCATCTGCTTGGCAGTATGACAATCATGTTTCCGCCAGGTACAGTACCTGGGAGTGGTTCATAAACGTAACTGGTCTTTGCCATCGAGGCCAGCGTCCTGGAGTGGCCTCACCAGTATGTCCAACAAGACTTGAGTTGTGGTGTTTACGTCAGGTGGGGCCACTGGTGGCCACCAGAAGCCACTGGTCTCGTCAGCACGGTTAATCAAGTCTATCGTGGAGCAGCTCAACTCCTCAACACCTCACACATGACACCACTGGGAAGACATTACCGACAAACACGAGAAAATATAACGAACTTCCAGCTAAGATGACGTCTATATAACCATTAAAGTTACCAGAGAAGAAGAGAGAATATTTACAGGATTTTACCTGATGATTTTAAGAACCCAGCTACAACAAGGAGGGGTAAGGGGGCTACAACAGCATGACACATAATACACTCATGTATGACTGAAGCATAACAACAGCATGACACATAATACACTCATGCATGACTGAAGCATAACAACAGCATGACACATAATACACTCATGCATGACTGAAGCATAACAACAGCATGACACATAATACACTCATGCATGACTGAAGCATAACAACAGCATGACACATAATACACTCATGCATGACTGAAGCATAACAACAGCATGACACATAATACACTCATGCATGACTGAAGCATAACAACAGCATGACACATAATACACTCATGCATGACTGAAGCATAACAACAGCATGACACATAATACACTCATGCATGACTGAAGCTTAACAACAGCATGACACATAATACACTCATGCATGACTGAAGCATAACAACAGCATGACACATAATACACTCATGCATGACTGAAGCATAACAACAGCATGACACATAATACACTCATGCATGACTGAAGCATAACAACAGCATGACACATAATACACTCATGCATGACTGAAGCATAACAACAGCATGACACATAATACACTCATGCATGACTGAAGTTTAACAACAGTATGACACATAATACACTCATGCATGACTGAAGCATAACAACAGCATGACACATAATACACTCATGCATGACTGAAGCATAACAACAGCATGACACATAATACACTCATGCATGACTGAAGCATAACAACAGCATGACACATAATACACTCATGCATGACTGAAGCATAACAACAGCATGACACATAATACACTCATGCATGACTGAAGCATAACAACAGTATGACACATAATACACTCATGCATGACTGAAGCATAACAACAGTATGACACATAATACACTCATGCATGACTGAAGCATAACAACAGCATGACACATAATACACTCATGCATGACTGAAGCATAACAACAGTATGACACATAATACACTCATGCATGACTGAAGCATAACAACAGCATGACACAATACACTCATGCATGACTGAAGCATAACAACAGCATGACACATAATACACTCATGCATGACTGAAGCATAACAACAGCATGACACATAATACACTCATGCATGACTGAAGCATAACAACAGCATGACACATAATACACTCATGCATGACTGAAGCATAACAACAGCATGACACATAATACACTCATGCATGACTGAAATATAACAACAGTATGACACATAATACACTCATGCATGACTGAAGCATAACAACAGCATGACACATAATACACTCATGCATGACTGAAGCATAACAACAGCATGACACATAATACACTCATGCATGACTGAAGCATAACAACAGCATGACACATAATACACTCATGCATGACTGAAGCATAACAACAGCATGACACATAATACACTCATGCATGACTGAAGCATAACAACAGTATGACACATAATACACTCATGCATGACTGAAGCATAACAACAGTATGACACATAATACACTCATGCATGACTGAAGCATAACAACAGCATGACACATAATACACTCATGCTTGACTGAAGCATAACAACAGTATGACACATAATACACTCATGCATGACTGAAGCATAACAACAGCATGACACATAATACACTCATGCATGACTGAAGCATAACAACAGCATGACACATAATACACTCATGCATGACTGAAGCATAACAACAGCATGACACATAATACACTCATGCATGACTGAAGCATAACAACAGCATGACACATAATACACTCATGCATGACTGAAGCATAACAACAGCATGACACATAATACACTCATGCATGACTGAAGCTTAACAAGTGGTAGTGTGGTCAGGGAGGGGGACAACAGCGTCATCCACAATATGATCACTGATGTGGTGTCATATGACTCCATCGTGGCACTGTAGACCCAGGTGACCTTCCACAGTGACACTGTAGACCCTACTGACCCTCCATAGTAACACTGTAGACCCTGCTGACCCTCCATAGTAACACTGTAGACCCTGCTGACCCTCCATAGTAACACTGTAGACCCTGCTGACCCTCCATAGTAACACTGTAGACCCTGCTGACCCTCCATAGCAACACTGAAGACCCTGCTGACCCTCCATAGTAACGCTGTAGACCCTGCTGACCCTCCATAGTAACACTGTAGACCCTGAGACCCTCCATAGTAACACTGTAGACCCTGCTGACCCTCCATAGTAACACTGTAGACCCTGGTGACCCTCCATAGTAACACTGTAGACCCTGGAGACCCTCCATAGTAACACTGTAGACCCTGCTGACCCTCCATAGTAACACTGTAGACCCTGCTGACCCTCCATAGTAACACTGTAGACCCTGCTGACCCTCCATAGTAACACTGTAGACCCTGATGACCCTCCATAGTAACACTGTAGACCCTGAAGACCCTCCATAGTAACACTGTAGACCCTGCTGACCCTTTATAGTAACACTGTAGACCCTGGTGACCCTCCATAGTAACACTGTAGACCCTGCTGACCCTTTATAGTAACACTGTAGACCCTGCTGACCCTCCATAGTAACACTGTAGACCCTGCTGACCCTCCATAGTAATACTTTAGACCCTGCTGACCGTCCATAGTGTCACTGTAGACCCTGCTGACCCTCTATAGTGACACTGTAGACCATGCTGATCCTACATAGTGACAATGTAAACCCTGCTGACCCTCCATAGTAACACTGTAGATCCTGGTTACCCTCCATAGTAACACTGTACACCCTGCTGACCCTCCATAGTAACACTGTAGACCCTGCTGACCGTCCATAGTAACACTGTAGACCCTGCTGACCCTCCATAGTAACACTGTAGACCCTGCTGACCGTCCATAGTGACACTGTAGACCCTGCTGACCGTCTATAGTGGCACTGTAGACCCTGCTGACCCTCCATAGTAACACTGTAGACCCTGCTGACCCTTCATAGTAACACTGTAGACCATGGTGACCCTCCATATACTGTAGACCCTGGTGACCCTCCATAGTAACACTGTACACCCAGGTGACCCTCCATAGTATCACTGTACACCCTGTTGACCCTCCATAGTGACATTGTACACTGTGGTAACCCTTCATCGTAACACTGTAGACCCTGCTGGCCCTCCATAGTAACACTGTAGACCCTGCTGACCCTCAATAGTGATACTGTAGACCCTGGTGACCCTCCACAGTAATAATGTGAGATGGAGTGAAAATTTTGAAGGTTTGCTGAATGTGTCTGATGACAGAGTGGCAGATATCGGGTGTTTGGTTTGGGGCGGTGTACAAAGTGAGGGGGTTAGGGAGAATGATTTGGTGACGAGAGAAGAGGTAGTGAAAGCTTTGAAATCCGGCAAAGGCGGCGGGTTTGGATGGTATTGCAGAGGAATACATTTAAAAAGGGATGACTGTGTTGTTGATTGGTTGGAAAGGATATTCAGTGTATGTATGGGCCATAGTGAAGTGCCTGACGATTTGCGAAATGCATGCATAGTGCTATTGTACAAATGCAAAGGGGATAAAAGTGAGTGTTCAAATTACAAAGGCATAAGTCTGTTGAACATTCCTGGGAAATTATATGGGAGGGAATTGATTGAGAGGGTGAAGGCATATACAGAGCATCAGATTGGGCAGTTAGGTTTCCGAACTGGTAGAGGATGTGTGGATCAGGTGTTTGCTTTGAAGAATGTATGTGAGAAATACTTAGATAAACAGATGGATTTGTATGTAGCATTTATGGATCTGGAGAAGGCATATAATAGGGTTGATAGAGATGCTTTGTGAAAGGTTTTAAGAGTATATGGTGTGGGAGGCAAGTTGCTAGAAGCAGTGAAAAGTTTTTACCAAGGATGTAAGGCATGTGTACGAATAGGAAGAGAGGAGAGTGATTGGTTCCCAGTGAATGTCGGTCTACGGCAGAGTGCGTGATGTCCCCATGGTTATTCAATTTGTTTATGAATAGGTTGGTTAGGGAGGTAGATGCAAGAGTTTTGGGGATAGGGGCAAGTGTGCAGTCTGTTGTGGATGGGAGGGCCTAGGAAGTGAGTCAGTTGTTGTTCTCTGATGATTCAGTTCCAGTGGTTGATTCGGGTGGGAAACTGTTGAGGCTGGTGACTGAGATTGGAAAAGTGTGTGAAAACAGAAAGTTGAGAGTAGATGTGAATAAGAACAAGTTTATTAGGTTTGATAGGGTTGAGGGACAAGTTAACTGGGAGGTAAGTTTGAACGGAGAAAAATTTCAGGAAGTAAAGTGTTTTAGATATTTGGGAGTGGACTTAGCAGCGGATGGAATCATGGAAGCGGAAGTGAGTCACAGGGTGGGGGAGGGGGGGGGGGGCGAAAGTTCTGGGAGCGTTGAAGAATGTGTGGAAGGTGAGAGCGTTATCTCGGATAGCAAAAATGGATATGTTGAAGGGATAGTAGTTCCAACAATGTTATATGATGGCGAAGCATGGGCTATAGATAGAGTTGTGCTGAGGAGGGTGGATGTTTTGGAAATGAAATGTTTAAGGACAATATGTGGTGTGAGGTGGTTTGATCGAGTAAGTAATGAACGGTTAAGAGAGATGTGTGTAAATGAAAGAGTATGATTGAGAGAGTAGAAGAGGGTGTGTTGAATGGTTTTGACATATGGAGAGAATGAGTGAAGGAAGGATGACAAAGAGGATATATGTGTCAGAGGTGGAGGGAACGAGAGGTGGGAGACCAAATTGGAGGTGGAAAGATGGAGTGAGAAAGATTTTGAGCTCTCGGATCCTGAACATACAGGAGGGTGAGAGACGTGGAAGGAATAGAGTGAAATGGAACGATGTAGTATACCGGGATCGACGTGCTGTCAATGGACTGAACTAAGCATGTGAAGCGTCTGGGGGTAAACCATGGAAAGGTGTGTGCGGCCTGGATGTGGATAGGGAGCTGTGGTTTTGGTGTATTACACATGACAGATAAAGACTGAGTGCAAACGAATGTGGCTTTTTCGTCTGTATTCCTGGCGCTCCGTCGCTGAAGTAGGGGAAAGCGATTCTGTTTTCCTGTGGTTTGGGGTCGCAACAGGAATAGATGAAGGCAAGCAAGTATATATATATATATATATATATATATATATATATATATATATATATATATATATATATATATATATATATATATATATATATATATATATATTTATTTATTTATTTATTTTGCTTTGTCGCTGTCTCCCGCATTTGCGAGGTAGCGCAAGGAAACAGAAGAAAGAAATGGCCCAACCCACCCCCATACACATGTATATACACACACGTCCACACACGCAAACCTACACACCCATACATCTAAATGTACACATATATATACACACACAGACACATACATATATACCCATGCACACAATTCACACTGCCTGCCTTTATTCATTCCCATCGCCACCTCGCCACACATGGCATACCATCCCCCTCCCCCTCATGTGTGCGAGGTAGCGCTAGGAAAAGATAACAAAGGCCCCATTCGTTCACACTCAGTCTCCAGCTGTCATGCAATAATGCCCGAAACCACAGCTCCCTTTCCACATCCAGGCCCCACACAACTTTCCATGGTTTACCCCAGACGCTTCACATAACCTGATTCAATCCACTGACAGCACGTCAACCCCGGTATACCACATCGATGCAATTCACTCTATTCCTTGCACGCCTTTCACCCTCCTGCATGTTCAGGTCCCGATCACTCGAAATCTTTTTCACTCCATCTTTCCACCTCCAATTTGGTCTCCCACTTCTCCTCGTTCCCTCCACCTCCGACACATATATCCTCTTGGTCACTCTTTCCTCACTCATTCCATGTGCCCAAACCATTTCAAAACACCCTCTTCTGCTCTCTCAACCTCGCTCTTTTTATTTCCACACATCTCTCTTACCCTTACACTACTTACTCGATCAAACCACCTCACACCACACATGGTCCTCAAACATCTCATTTCCAGCACATCCACCCTCCTGCGCACAACTCTATCCATAGCCCACGCCTCGCAACCATACATCATTGTTGGAACCACTATTCCTTCAAACATACCCATTTTTGCTCTCCGAGATAATGTTCTCGACTTCCACATATTCTTCAATGCTCCCAGGATTTTCGCCCCCTCCCCCACCCTATGATTCACTTCCGCTTCCATGGTTCCATCCGCTGCCAGATCCACTCCCAGATATCTAAAACACTTTACTTCCTCCAGTTTTTCTTCATTCAGACTTACCTCCCAATTGACTTGACCCTCAACCCTACTGTACCTAATAACCTTGCTCTTATTCACATTTATTCTTAACTTTCTTCTTTCACACACTTTACCAAACTCAGTCACCAGCTTCTGCAGTTTCTCACTTGAATCAGCCACCAGCGCTGTATCATCAGGGAACAACAACTGACTCACTTCCCAATCTCTCTCATCCACAACAGACTTCATACTTGCCCCTCTTTCCAAAACTCTTGCATTCACTTCCCTAACAACCCCATCCATAAACAAATTAAACAACCATGGAGACATCACACACCCCTGCCGCAAACCTACATTCACTGAGAACCAATCACTTTCCTCTCTTCCTACACGTACACATGCCTTACATCCTCGATAAAAACTTTTCACTGCATCTAACAACTTGCCTCCCACACCATATATTCTTAATACCTTCCACAGAGCATCTCTATCAACTCTATCATATGCCTTCTCCAGATCCATAAATGCTACATACAAATCCATTTGCTTTTCTAAGTATTTCTCACATACATTCTTCAAAGCAAACACCTGATCCACACATCCTCTACCACTTCTGAAACCACACTGCTCTTCCCCAATCTGATGCTCTATACATGCCTTCAACCTCTCAATCAATACCCTCCCATATAATTTACCCGGAATACTCAACAAACTTATACCTCTGTAATTTGAGCACTCACTCTTATCCCCTTTGCCTTTGTACAATGGCACTATGCACGCATTCCGCCAATCCTCAGGCACCTCACCATGAGTCATACATACATTAAATAACCTTACCAACCAGTCAACAATACAGTCACCCCCTTTTTTTAACAAATTCCACTGTAATACCATCCAAACCTGCTGCCTTGCCGGCTTTCATCTTCCGCAAAGCTTTTACTACCTCTTCTCTGTTTACCAAATCATTTTCCCTAACCCTCTCACTTTGCACACCACCTCGACCAAGACACCCTGTATCTGCCACTCTATCATCAAACACATTCAACAAACCTTCAAAATACTCACTCCATCTCCTTCTCACATCACCACTACTTGTTATCACCTCCCTATTAGCGCCCTTCACTGAAGTTCCCATTTGCTCCCTTGTCTTACGCACTTTATATATATATATATATATATATATATATATATATATATATATATATATATATATATATATATATATATATATATATATATATATATATATATATTTATATATATATATATATATATATATATATATATATATATATATATATATATATATATATATACGACTAAAGGGGACGGGAGCGGGGGGCTAGAAACCCTCCCCTCCTTGTATTCTAATTTTCTAAAAGGGGAAACAGAAGGAGTCACGCGGGGAGTGCTCATCCTCCTCGAAGGCTCAGATTGGGGTGTCTAAATGTGTGTGGATGTAACCAAGATGAGAAAAAAGGAGAGATAGGTAGTATGTTTGAGGAAAGGAACCTGGATGTTTTGGCTCTGAGTGAAACGAAGCTCAAGGGTAAAGGTGAAGAGTGGTTTGGAAATGTCTTGGGAGTAAAGTCGGGAGTTAGTGAGAGGACAAGAGCAAGGGAAGGAGTAGCACTACTCCTGAAACAGGAGTGGTGGGAGTATGTGATAGAGTGTAAGAAAGTAAACTCTAGATTGATATGGGTAAAACTGAAAGTGGATGGAGAGAGATGGGTGATTATTGGTGCATATACACCTGGGCATGAGAAGAAACATCATGAGAGGCAAGTGTTTTGGGAGCAGTTGAGTGAGTGCGTTAGTAGTTTTGATGCACGAGACCGGGTTATAGTGATGGATGATTTGAATGCAAAGGTGAGTAATGTGGCAGTTGAGGGAATAATTGGTGTACATGGGGTGTTCAGTGTTGTAAATGGAAATGGTGAAGAGCATGTAGATTTATGTGCTGATAAAGGACTGGTGATTGGGAATACCTGGTTTAAAAAGAGATATACATAAGTATACGTATGTAAGTAGGAGAGATGGCGGGAGAGCGTTATTGGATTACGTGTTAATTGATAGGCGCGCGAAAGAGAGACTTTTGGATGTTGATGTGCTGAGAGGTGCAACTGGAGTGATGTCTGATCATTATCTTGTGGAGGCGAAAGTGAAGATTTGTAGAGGTTTTCAGAAAAGAAGAGAATCTTGGAGCGAAAAGAGTGGTGAGAGTAAGTGAACTTCTCTGAGGAAGTACCAGGAGAGACTGAGTACAGAATGGAATAAGTTGAGAACAAAGGACATAAGGGGAGTGGGGGAGGAATTGGGATGTATTCAGGGACGCAGTGATGGCTTGCGCAAAAGATGCTTGTGGCATGAGAAGCGTGGGAGGTGGGTAGATTAGAAAGGGTAGTGAGTGGTGGGATGAAGAAGTAAGAGTAATAGTGAAAGAGAAGGGAGAGGCATTTGGACGATTTTTGCAGGGAAATAATGCAAATGAGTGGGAGATGTATAAAAGGAAGAGGCTGGAGGTCAAGAGAAAGGTGCAAGAGGTGAAAAAGAGGGCAAATGAAAGTTGGGGTGAGAGAGTATCATTAAATTCTAGGGAGAATAAAAAGATGTTTTGGAAGGAGGTAAATAAAGTGCGTAAGACAAGGGAACAAATGGGAACTTCAGTGAAGGGGGCTAATGGGGAGGTGATAACAAGTAGTGGTGATATGAGAAGGAGATGGCGTGAGTATTTAAAGGTTTGTTGAATGTGTTTGGTGATAAAGTGGCAGATGTAGGGTGTTTTGGTCGAGGTGGTGTGCAAAGTGAGAGGGTTAAAGGAAAATGATTTGGTAAACAGAAAAGAGGTAGTATAAGCTTTGCGGAAGATGAAAGCCGGCAAGGCAGCGCGTTTGGATGGTATTGCAGTGGAATTTATTAAAAAAAGGGGGTAATAGTATTCTTGAGTAGTTGGTAAGGTTATCTAATGTATGTATGACTCATGGTGAGGTGCCTGAGGATTGGCGAAATGCTTGCATAGTGCCATTGTACAGAAGCAAAGGGGATAAAAGTGAGTGCTCCAATTACAGAGGTATAAGTTTGTTGAGTATTCCTGGGAAATTATATGGGAGGGTATTGATTGAGAGGGTGAAGGCATGTACAGAGCATCAGATTGGGGAAGGGCAGTGTGGTTTCAGAAATGGTAGAGGATGTGTGGATCAGGTGTTTGCTTTGAAGAATGTATGTGAGAAATACTTAGAAAAGCAAATGGATTTGTATGGAGCATTTATGGATCTGGAGAAGGCATATAATAGAATTGATAGAGATGTTCTGTGGAAGGTATTAAGAATATATGGTGTGGGAGGCAAGTTGTTAGAAGCAGTGAAAAGTTTTATCGAGGATGTAAGGCATGTGTATGTGTAGGAAGAGAGGAAATTGATTGATTCTCAGTGAATGTAGGTTTGCGGCAGGGGTGTGTGTCTCCATGGTTGTTTAATTTGTTTATGGATGGGGTTGTTAAGGAGGTGAATGCAAGAGTTTTGGAAAGAGGGGCAAGTATGCAGTCTGTTGTGGATGAGAGAGCTTGGGAAGTGAGTCAGTTGGTGTTCGCTGATGATACAGCGCTGGTGGCTGATTCATGTGAGAAACTGCAGAAGCTGGTGACTAAGTTTGGTAAAGTGTGTGAAAGAAGAAAGCTGAAAGTAAATGTGAATAAGAGCAAGGTTATTAGGTACAGTTGGGTTGAGGGACAAATCAACTGGGAGGTAAGTTTGAATGGAGAAAAACTGGAGGAAGTGAAGTGTTTTAGATATCTGGGAGTGGATTTGGCAGCGGATGGAAGCATGGAAGTGGAAGTGAATCATAGGGTGGGGGAGGGGCCAAAGTTCTGGGAGCGTTGAAGAATGTATGGAAGTCGAGAACATTATCTCGGAAAGCAAAAATGAGAAGAATGTATGGAAGTCGAGAACATTATCTCGGAAAGCAAAAATGGGTATGTTTGAAGGAATAGTGGTTCCAACAATGTTATATGGATGCGAGGCGTGGGCTATGGATAGCCTTGTGCGGAGGAGGGTGGATATGCTGGAAATGAGATGTTTGAGGACAATAAGTGGTATGAGGTGGTTTGATCAAGTAAGTAATAATAGGGTAAGAGAGATGTGTGGTAATAAAAGGAGTGTGGTCGAGAGAGCAGAAGAGGGTGTTTTGAAATGGTTTGGTCACATGGAGAGAATGAGTGAGGAAAGATTGACCATGCTCTGGATTGAACCAGAGCATGTGAAGCGTCTGGGGTAAACCATGAAAAAAAGTTCAGTGGGGCCTGGATGTGGAAAGGGAGCTGTGGTTTCAGTGCATTATTACATGACAGCTAGAGACGGAGTGTGAGGGAATGTGGACTTTGTTGTCTTTTCCTAGCGCTACCTTGCACACATGAGGGAGGAGGGTTTTTTTTATTTCATGTGTGGCGGGGTGTCGATGGGAATGAATAAAGGCAGACAGTATGAATTATGTACATTCGTATGTATGTATTTGTCTGTGTGTGTATATATATGTATATGTTGAGATGTATAGGTGTGCATATTTGTGTGTGTGGACGTGTATGTATATACATGTGTATGTGGGTGGGTTGGGCCATTCTTTCGTCTTTTTCCCTGCGCTACCTCGCTAACGCGGGAGACAGCGACAATGCAATATATATATATATATATATATATATATATATATATATATATATATATATATATACATTATTTATTTTTTTATTATACTTTGTCGCTGTCTCCCGCGTTTGCGAGGTAGCGCAAGGAAACAGACGAAAGAAATATATATATATATATATATATATATATATATATATATATATATATATATATATATATATATATATATATATATATATATATATATATATATATATATATATATATTCCTATGAGTCCACGGGGAAAATGAAACACTATAAGTTCCCAAGTGCACTCTCGTGTAATAATCACATCATCAGGGGAGACACAAGAGAGAAATATAACAGTCGGTAAATGTTGGTAAAACTGAAAGTGGATGGAGAGAGATGGGTGATTATTGGTGCATATGCACCTGGTCATGATAAGAATGATCATGAGAGGCAAGTGTTTTGGGAGCAGCTGAGTGAGTGTGTTAGCAGCTTTGATGCACGAGACCGGGTTATAGTGATGGGTGATTTGAATGCAAAGGTGAGTAATGCGGCAGTTGAGGGAATAATTGGTGTACATGGGGTGCTCAGTGTTGTAAATGGAAATGGTGAAGAGCTTGTGGATTTGTGTGCTGAAAAAGGACTGGTGATTGGGAATACCTGGTTTAAAAAGAGAGATATACATAAGTATACGTATGTAAGTAGGAGAGATGGTCAGAGGGCATTATTAGATCACGTGTTGATTGATAAGCGCGTAAAAGAGAGACTTTTGAATGTTAATGTGCTGAGAGGGGCAGCTGGAAGGATGTCTGATCACTGCCTTATGGAAGCGAGGGTGAAAATTTGTATAAGTTTTTGGAAAAGAGGAAAGTTAAGGGTGAAGTGAGAGAGGTGAGAGTAAGTAGATTTGGAAAACCTATGGAAAAAAGATACGAGAAATACCAGGAGAAAAACCTTGGTTGATACTAACATTTCTTCTCTTGATGCTCCTCTTACTAATCCTATGCCTCTTCCCGTTGGTACATCCAATCCCTATGGGGGCTGACCATTCTAACCCCTCTAACTATCGGCCTATTGCTTTGATATTACCGTTTCCAAAGTCTTTGAATCCCTCCTCAACTCCTATATCTTCCTAATCACCAGTATGGCTTTCATAAGGCGAGATCCGCTGGTGATATTTGGGGAATCCTATGCAATTACCCTTGATATATCCATGGCTTTTGACAGGTTATGACATCGGGGTCTCATCTCTAAGCTCCCCTCTTTTGGCTTCCCTCCCTCACTTTGCTCCCTCATATCTACCTTCCTCTCTGGCCGCTCTGTGGTTGTTGATGGATCAGCCTCCCCTACCCCACTACCCCTATATCCAAGGACAGTGGTGTCTCTCAAGTTTTGCCCTACACTTTTTCTCCTTTTTATCAACGATTTACTTTCTTCCACATATAACGAAATGCATTCAGACGCATCCCTTCACATCCTTTAATTCTGCTCCTTCTTCTCTCACTCCATCTGTATTTCGTCTCGACACAACTTTCTCAGTATACTTAGACTTGGACAGGATATCTCACTGGGTTAGATGAGATTTGGTTACGTTTAATGCCTCCAAGACCCAGTCTCTGCCCATTTCTCTATCGAAAATTCATCAGAGCTTTCTTCTCGTCTTTGACAGTTCTGTAATTCCAGCTCTTGACTCAACGAACATTTTTGGTGTTACTAAAACATCGACTCTGTCTTGGAAACCCTACATCACGGAAATAGGTAAGTCTGCCTTTTAGAAACTGGTAAGTCTGTTAAGATGCCGAATTTTCTTTTCATCCGAATAGTTGCTCCGTTTATGCTAGGAATTGATCCGTTCTTGTATGGAACACTGCTCTCACATCCTTACTTGGCAGAGTTGAGTCGAAAGCGGTGCGAATTATAAATTGTCCCAAGCTAACTTCCAAACTTGACCTTCTTGCCCTAAGCCGCAATGTTGGTTCACTTTCCCTCTTCTGTAGTTATTACTTTGGTTTTGCTCCTGACAACTGGCTGCTTTTGTGGCCAAATCATTAGCTACACCACGCAATACTCAGGAAGGGTGGGCCGTTTTGATAACTGTTTCTTTCCCTACACCTCGAAGCTTTGGAACTCTACCGTCTCATGTCTTTCCCAATAACTGTAACCTGGCATATTCTAAAAGATAGGTTTTTCCTTTCTCCAAAATTCATAAATACTTCCCTTTGTCTTTTTTTCCCCCGTTTCATAATCCTCTTCATATTTCAATTAAGCCTCGGCCTTGTTGTGGACTTTTGTCCATGACTGGAGCCTCCAACAGAGAAGAAATCCTACATAATGCCAAGACTTGAATATGCTTCTGTAGTTTGGTCACCTCAGCTAAATAGCACAAAAAGCTCACAGAGAAAGTCCAGAGGAGGGCAACAAAGATGGTACCAGAATTAAGAGAGCTGAGGTACAGGGAAAGGACGAAAGTTTTTAGATTTGCCCAACCTGGGAGAAAGAAGAGTGAGGGGTGACTTGATCAAAACCTTTCCGTTATCAAAACAGATCGATGACGTGGACATGAACAGTTTATAGCGAGAACAACCAGAGAACATAACATGAAATTATGGAAGAGTCTTCTTGAAAACGATGTAAAGAAATATTATTATAGTACAAGAATGATGGAGGACTGGAACATAATGACTGAGGTTATGGTTAATGCAGATAGCAGACATAAAACTTTGAAGTTATATGATAGTAGAAAATGTTTAAGAGTTGGGGCTCCACAAGTGTAAAACTCCCTCTCCGTACTGCACAAATGAATGATTATGAATAAGTGATAAGACACACACACACACACACACACACACACACACACACACACACACACACAGTGAGAACGAAGAAACTCTGAAGATATTATTGTGGATAAGTCAGGAATAAATCCATTGTTTTTTCCACAAAATCATCCGTTGTCAGTTAAGAGAACAGCTAATCAGAGCTCAGGGGTTCAGTGGGTACACTGGCTGAGGATGACGGAAGGAACTGAAGAACAAGGTTGTCACAGTGGCAGACACTATATAGCCCCAACACTGGTGAGGTGGAGTGGGGAGGAAACCAGCGAGACGAGACAACACCAGAACACTGGAAGGTCTTGACCCACACAAGACTCACGGTGCTGGTGGCATTCCACCACATGTGCTCAAGATGTGGACAGATACACAAGACAGACCTTTGGAATACCGTTAAGGACGTCGCTGGAAAAACGGATATTGCAAAAAAGAGTGACAGTGGGCAAACATCATGCCTATATATAACGAAGGATCAGACCGGGAAGAGGCACGGAATCACATACTGGTCTCACTAACGAGTGTGGTCTGTAAGGCTCTTAGAAAAGATGATCAGAAGATGAAAAGATGACTTCTTACAGAGGACAGATTACCTATGTGAGAGACAGGATGGTTTTGAGGGGAGGAGGTTGTGTGTAACAAACTTCTCACATCTCTCCGAGAGAGTGAGCTCTACCTGACGCGAAAGGGGACGTCTGGGTGGAATAATTGAATCTGGTGCGCCAGAAAGCATTTGACACTGTGCTACATGGGAGGCTGATTGAAGAGACAGATCACCAGGCAAGAATAATGAGACTCCACCGATGGACGGAAGATTATCCAAGTGGAAGAGAACAAAGGACGCGTCTTAGAAGAACCTTTTCGGACGGGGTCGAGGTGACCAGCGAGGTGCTAGAGCGTCCTGTTGTGGAAGCATCGCTCATCTTGATCGATGTAAAATGTCTTCCATAAATGTGTGGACTCCAACTCGAATATGTTTACTGATGACGAGGGAAATGAGAAACGTGGAGGATTGAATCACCTTAACAATTAGACCCTGACAAACTCCAGCGTTGGTCTGACATGTGGTTCATGAAATTCATCCCGAGTAAATGTGAAGCAATGAGGATGAGTGACAATGTAGGAAGGTTTTGATGTGATCAACATCGAACAAGAAACATGATTCAGGAACGTGTGTGTGGGAGAAGGACTTGGCAGTCGACATCGTCCCTAACCTGTGGCCAGAGTCCCACATTAAGAGAATAGTTAAGGAGACCAAACTGTCTGCTGGTAAATATCAGAATGGCTTCACACATCCTGCAGTCCACATCCTGCATTGGGCCATAGCTAAAATCTGCGTCTCAAGTTTGGTCTCCGTAGCTAAAGGAGCACAAAGAGCTCATAGAGAGGCTTGAGGCTGTAGATTTGTCCACAATGGAAAGAGAGAAGTATAAAACGTGAGTTGATCACATACTTCAGATTTACTTACAAACCAGTTTGAGGAGGTCAACAGTGAGCAATGTTCCTCGAAAGAATCAAGGACAGACCAGCCAGAGAACACGACATGACGTTAAGCAACAAACCTGTTAGAAAAGATGTAAAGAATGACTGTGACTGTATATATCGGTGATAGACTTGATTTTGACTGTATATATTGGTGATAGACTTCATTTTGACTGTATATATCGGTGATAGACTTGATTTTGACTGTATATATTGGTGATAGACTTAATTTTGACTGTATATATTGGTGATAGACTTAATTTTGATTTGACTGTATATACTGGTGATGGATGAATGGAGTAAACTTATCGACGGAAATATCAATGTGGAGAACACACACACACACAAGCGTCGGAAGTAGTAGTGGTGAGAGAGGTAATGTTGTGGAGTCACCAGTGTTGAGCATCGTCCTGCACAAGGCGGGAGTCACACGTCCGGACTTACTGCCCGTCCACACGGCCGACCACAGCCAGGCTCACACGTGCCCACTGCCTCAGCCACGTGTGAGGCGTCGTGGTGCGCACACCGTTGTCCCCCAGGGGGGAGTGGAGGGGGTGGGGTCGTGACCCCAGAGGGGCTTGGTGGGGGGAGGAGGGGGTTAAGACAGCTGGGGCACCAGCTAAATATAGCCAGTTGGTCAGCCGTAGGCCCGGCAGCCAAGCGTGACGAGTCCTGCTGTGTTGACGAACTTTAAACTTTTTAGATTGACAGATTTACCTGTCTGTCTGTCTGCCTGTCTATGTCCAACATTTTGTCTAATATATTATCAACAATAATATATATATATATATATATATATATATATATATATATATATATATATATATATATATATATATATATATATATTTTTTATTTTTTTATTATACTTTGTCGCTGTCTCCCGCGTTTGCGAGGTAGCGCAAGGAAACAGACGAAAGAAATGGCCCAACCCACCCCCATACACATGTATATACATACGTCCACACACGCAAATATACATACCTACACAGCTTTCCATGGCTTACCCCAGACGCTTCACATGCCTTGATTCAATCCACTGACAGCACGTCAACCCCGGTATACCACACCGCTCCAATTCACTCTATTCCTTGCCCTCCTTTCACCCTCCTGCATGTTCAGGCCCCGATCACACAAAATCTTTTTCACTCCATCTTTCCACCTCCAATTTGGTCTCCCTCTTCTCCTTGTTCCCTCCACCTCCGACACATATATCCTCTTGGTCAATCTTTCCTCACTCATCCTCTCCATGTGCCCAAACCACTTCAAAACACCCTCTTCTGCTCTCTCAACCACGCTCTTTTTATTTCCACACATCTCTCTTACCCTTACGTTACTCACTCGATCAAACCACCTCACACCACACATTGTCCTCAAACATCTCATTTCCAGCACGTCCATCCTCCTGCGCACAACTCTATCCATAGCCCACGCCTCGCAACCATACAACATTGTTGGAACCACTATTCCTTCATACATACCCATTTTTGCTTTCCGAGATAATGTTCTCGACTTCCACACATTCTTCAAGGCCCCCAGAATTTTCGCCCCCTCCCCCACCCTATGATCCACTTCCGCTTCCATGGTTCCATCCGCTGCCAGATCCACTCCCAGATATCTAAAACACTTCACTTCCTCCAGTTTTTCTCCATTCAAACTCACCTCCCTATTGACTTGACCCTCAACCCTACTGTACCTAATAACCTTGCTCTTATTCACATTTACTCTTACCTTTCTTCTTCCACACACTTTACCAAACTCAGTCACCAGCTTCTGCAGTTTCTCACATGAATCAGCCACCAGCGCTGTATCATCAGCGAACAACAACTGACTCACTTCCCAAGCTCTCTCATCCCCAACAGACTTCATACTTGCCCCACTTTCCAAAACTCTTGCATTTACCTCCCTAACAACCCCATCCATAAACAAATTAAACAACCATGGAGACATCACACACCCCTGCCGCAAACCTACATTCACTGAGAACCAACCACTTTCCTCTCTTCCTACACGTACACATGCCTTACATCCTCGATAAAAACTTTTCACTGCTTCTAACAACTTTCCTCCCACACCATATATTCTTAATACCTTCCACAGAGCATCTCTATCAACTCTATCATATGCCTTCTCCAGATCCATAAATGCTACATACAAATCCATTTGCTTTTCTAAGTATTTCTCACATACATTCTTCAAAGCAAACACCTGATCCACACATCCTCTACCACTTCTGAAACCACACTGCTCTTCCCCAATCTGATATATATATATATATATATATATATATATATATATATATATATATATATATATATATATATATATATATATATATTCTATTTTGCTTTGTCGCTGTCTCCCGCGTTAGCGAGGTAGCGCAAGGAAACAGACGAAAGAATGGCCCAACCCACCCACATACACATGTATATACATACACGTCCACACACAAATATACATACCTATACATCTCATCGTATACATATATATACACACAGACATATACATATAGACACATACATAATTCATACTGTCTGCCTTTATTCATTCCCATCGCCACCTCGCCACACATGAAATAACAACCCCCTCCCCCCTCATGTGTGCAAGGTAGCACTAGGAAAAGACAACAAAGGCCACATTCGTTCACACTCAGTCTCTAGCTGTCATGTAATAATGCACCGAAACCACAGCTCCCTTTCCACATCCAGGCCCCAAAATACATTCAATGGTTTACCCCAGATGCTTCACATGCCCTGGTTCAATCCATTGACAGCACGTCGACCCCGGTATACCACATCGTTCCAATTCACTCTATTCCTTGCCTTGCACGCCTTTCACCCTCCTGCATGTTCAGGCCCCGATCACTCAAAATCTTTTTCACTCCATCTTTCCACCTCCAATTTCGTTCCATGTGCCCAAACCATTTCAAAACACCCTCTTCTGCTCTCTCAACCACACTCTTTTCGTGACCACACATCTCTCTCACCTTATCATTTCTTACTCGATCAAACCACCTCACACCACATATTGTCCTCAAACATCTCATTTCCAGAACATCCACCCTCCTCAGCACAACTCTATCCATAGCCCACGCCTCGCAACCATACAAAATTTTTGGAACCACTATTCCTTCAAACATACCCATTTTAGCTTAACGACGTCCACACATTCTTCAAGGCTCCCAGCATTTTCGTCCCCTCCCCCACCCTATGATTCACTTTCGCTTCCATGGTTCCATCCACTGCCAAATCCACTCCCAGATATCTAAAACACTTCACTTTCTCCAGTTTTTCTCCATTGAAACCTACCTCCTAACCCCACTGTACCTAATAACCTTGCTCTTATTCACATTTACTCTCAGCTTTCTTCTTTCACACACTTTACCAAAATCAATCACCAGCTTCTGCAGTTTCTCACACGAATCAGCCACCAGCGCTGTATCATCAGCGAACAACAACTGACTCACTTCCCAAGCTCTCTCATCCGCAACAGACTTCATACTTGCCCCTCTTTCCATTCACCTCCCTAACAACCCCATCCATAAACAAATTAAACAACCATGGAGACATCACACACCCCTGCCGTAAACCTACATACACTGAGAACCAATCAATTTCCTCTCTTCCTACACGCACACATGCCTTACATCCTCGGTAAAAACTTTTCACTGCTTCTAACAACTTGCTTCCCACACCATATATTCTTAATACCTTCCACAGAGCATCTCTATCAACTCTATCATATGCCTTCTCCAGATCCATAAATGCTACATACAAATCCATTTGCTTTTCTAAGTATTTCTCACATACATTCTTCAAAGCAAACACCTGATCCACACATCCTCTACCACTTCTGAAACCACACTGCTCTTCCCCAATCTGATGCTCTGTACATGCCTTCACCCTCTCAATCAATATCTTCCCTAATAATTTACCAGGAATTCTCAACAAACTTATATCTCTGTAATTTGAGCACTCACCTTCACCCCTTTACCTTTGTACAATGGCACTATGCAAACATTCCGCCAATCCTCAGGCACCTCACCATGAGTCATACATACATTAAATAACCTCACCAACCAGTAAACAATGCAGTCACCCCCCTTTTTAATAAATTTCACTGCAATACCATCCAAACCCGCCGCCTTGCCGGCATTCATCTTCCGCAAAGCTTTTACTACCTCTTCTCTGTTTACCAGATCATTCTCCCTAACCCTCTCACTTTGCACACCACCTCGACCAAAACACCCTATATCTGCCACTCTATCATCAAACACATTCAACAAACCTTCAAAACACTCACTCCATCTCCTCACATCACTACTACTTGTTATCACCTCCCCATTAGCCCCCTTCACTGAAGTTCCCATTTGTTCCTTTGTCTTACGCACTTTATTTACCTCCTTCCAATACATATTTTTATTCTCCCTAAAATTTGATGATACTCTCTCACCTCAACTCTCATTTGCCCTCTTTTTCACCTCTTGCACCTTTCTCTTGACCTCCTGCCTCTTTCTTTTATACATTTCCCACTCATTTGCATTATTTCCCTTCAAAAATCGTCCAAATGCCTCTCTCTTCTCTTTCACTAATAATCTTACTTCTTCATCCCACCACTCACTACCCTTTCTAATCTGCCCACCTCCTACGCTTCTCATGCCACAAGCATCTTTTGCGCAAGCCATCACTGCTTCCCTAAATACATCCCATTCCTCCCCCACTCCCCTTACCTCCTTTGTTCTCACTCTTCTGGTACTACTTCACACAAGTCTCCCAAGCTCACTTACTCTCGCCACTCTCTTCACCCCAACATTCTCTCTTCTTTTCTGAAAACTTCTACAAATCTTCACCTTCGCCTCCACAAGATAATGATCAGACATCCCTCCAGTTGCACCTTTCAGCACATTAATATCCAAAAGTCTCTCTTTCACGCGCCTATCAATTAACACGTAATCAAATAACACTCTCTGGCTATCTCTCTTATTTACATACGGATACTTTGGTATATCTCTCATTTTAAACCAGGTATTCCCAATCACCAGTCCTTTTTCTGCACACAAATCTACAAGCTCTTCACCATTTCCATTTACAACACTGAACACCCCATGTACACCAATTATTCCCTCAACTGCCATATTACTCACCTTTGCATTCAAATCACCCATCACTGTAACCCGGTCTCGTGCATCAAAGCTACTAACACACTCACTCAGCTGCTCACAAAACACTTGCCTCTCATGATCTTTCTTCTCATGCCCAGGCGCATATGCACCAATAATCGCACATCTCCATCCACTTTCAGTTTTACCCATATCAATCTAGAGTTAACATTCTTACACTCTATCACATACTTCAACAATTCCTGTTTGAGGGGTAGTGCTACTCCTTCCTTTGCTCTTGTCCTCTAACCAAACCCTGACTTTACTCCCAAGACATTCCCAAATACTCTTCCCCTTTACGCTTGAGCTTCGTTTCAATCAGAGCCAAAATATCCAGGTTCCTTTCCTCAAACATACTACCTATCTCTTCTTTTTTCTCGTCTTGGTTACATCCACACACATTTAGACACCCCAGTCGGAGCCTTCGAGGAGGATGAGCACGCCCGCGTGACTCCCTCTTCTATATATATATATAAGTTTGTTGAGTATTCCTGGTAAATTATATGGGAGGGTATTGATTGAGAGGGTGAAGGCATGTACAGAGCATCAGATTGGGGAAGAGCAGTGTGGTTTCAGAAGTGGTAGAGGATGTGTGGATCAGGTGTTTGCTTTGAAGAATGTATGTGAGAAATACTTAGAAAAGCAAATGGATTTGTATGTAGCATTTATGGATCTGGAGAAGGCATATGATAGAGTTGATAGAGATGCTCTGTGGAAGGTATTAAGAATATATGGTGTGGGAGGCAAGTTGTTAGAAGCAGTGAAAAGTTTTTATCGAGGATGTAAGGCATGTGTACGTGTAGGAAGAGAGGAAAGTGATTGGTTCTCAGTGAATGTAGGTTTGCGGCAGGGGTGTGTGATGTCTCCATGGTTGTTTAATTTGTTTAGGGATGGGGTTGTTAGGGAGGTGAATGCAAGAGTTTTGGAAAGAGGGGCAAGTATGAAGTCTGTTGTGGATGAGAGAGCTTGGGAAGTGAGTCAGTTGTTGTTCGCTGATGATACAGCGCTGGTGGCTGATTCATGTGAGAAACTGCAGAAGCTGGTGACTGAGTTTGGTAAAGTGTGTGAAAGAAGAAAGTTAAGAGTAAATGTGAATAAGAGCAAGGTTATTAGGTACAGTAGGGTTGAGGGTCAAGTCAATTGGGAGGTAAGTTTGAATGGAGAAAAACTGGAGGAAGTAAATTGTTTTAGATATCTGGGAGTGGATCTGGCAGCGGATGGAACCATGGAAGCGGAAGTAGATCATAGGGTGGGGGAGGGGGCGAAAATCCTGGGAGCCTTGAAGAATGTGTGGAAGTCGAGAACATTATCTCGGAAAGCAAAAATGGGTATGTTTGAAGGAATAGTGGTTCCAACAATGTTGTATGGTTGCGAGGCGTGGGCTATGGATAGAGTTGTGCGCGGGAGGGTGGATGTCTGCGTTTATTCATTCCCATCGCCACCTCGCCACACATGGAATACCATCCCCCTCCCCCCTCATGTGTGCGGGGTAGCGCTAGGAAAAGACAACAAAGGCCTCATTCGTTCACACTCAGTCTCCAGCTGTCATGCAATAATGCCCGAAACCACAGCTCCCCTTCCACATCCAGGCCCCACACAGCTTTCCATGGTTTACCCCAGACGCTTCACATGCCTTGATTCAATCCACTGACAGCACGTCAACCCCGGTACACCACATCGATCCAATTCACTCTATTCCTTGCCCTCCTTTCACCCTCCTGCATGTTCAGGCCCCGATCACTCAAAATCTTTTTCACTCCATCTTTCCACTTTCAATTTGGTCTCCCACTTCTCCTCGTTCCCTCCACCTCTGACACATATATCCTCTTGGTCAATCTTTCCTCACTCATTCTCTCCATGTGCCCAAACCATTTCAAAACACCATCTTCTGCTCTCTCAACCACACTCTTTTTATTTCCACACATCTCTCTTACCCTTACATTACTTACTCGATCAAACCACCTCACACCACACATTGTCCTCAAACATCTCATTTCCAGCACATCCATCCTCCTGCGCACAACTCTATCCATAGCCCACGCCTCGCAACCACACAACATTGTTGGAACCACTATTCCTTCAAACATACCCATTTTTGCTTTCCGAGATAATGTTCTCGACTTCCACACATTCTTCAAGGCTCCCAGGATTTTCGCACCCTCCCCCACCCTATGATTCACTTCCGCTTCCATGGCTCCATCCGCTGCCAGATCCACTCCCAGATATCTAAAACACTTTACTTCCTCCAGTTTTTCTCCATTCAGGATTTATTCATATATATATATATATATATATATATATATATATATATATATATATATATATATATATATATATATATATATTATCCCTGGGGATAGGGGAGAAAGAATACTTCCCACGTATTCCCTGCGTGTCGTAGAAGGCGACTAAAAGGGGAGGGAGCGGGGGGCTGGAAATCCTCCCCTCTCGTTTTTTTTTTTCTTTCTTTTAATTTTCCAAAAGAAGGAACAGAGGGGGGCCAGGTGAGGATATTCCCTCAAAGGCCCAGTTCTCTGTTCTTAACGCTGCCTCGCTAACGCGGGAAATGGCGAATAGTTTGAAAGAAAAGATATATATATATATATATATATATATATATATATATATATATATATATATATATATATATATATATATATATATAATCCCTGAGGATAGGGGAGAAAGAATACTTCCCACGTATTACCTGCGTGGCGAATAAATGGGGAGGGAACGGGTGGCTGGAAATACGGGATGACTGGGGGAGGGTCACGTGTGTGTGTGTGTGTGTGTGTGTGTGTGTGTGTCACACCGTAGCCAGGAGGTACAGAGTCATACAACATCACTCCACACAACACATTATCCTCACCTCCTGCCAGGTGGCGCACATCACCCATGATACCCAACGACCTAAGGAAGATGGTCAATACAATGGTATACCAACTGTGTTTTCCCCGTGAATATTCTTGAATGTTCTTGGCTCTTGTGTTCTAGACTGTTCATAAATGTTCTTGACTGTTCTTGACTGTTCTTGTCTGTTCTAGACTGAGCTAGACTGATCTAGACTGTTCTTGACAGTTCTAGACTGTTCTTGAATGTTCTTGACTGTTCTAGGCTGTTCTTGTCTATTCTTAACCGTTCTAGAGTTCTAGACTGTTCTTGACTGTTCTTCATGTTTGTTCTAGACTGTTCTAGGCAGTTCTTGCTACTAGATTAAGAACTGTTCTAACGTCCTTTCACAACAAACCAGTTTTTATTTGGCACGTTGTCGTGAGGGTTGCCTGGCTGACCTTACCCCTCGTACTGGGAAAAAATGAGCTTCGGCCGCCCAGCTGAGGCCTTGATGGCTGTTGGTGCTTGTTGGCCTAATCACCTGCCACGGTCGTTAGGGTCGTTAGCGTCAAGCTAAGTCCACCAACCGGAAAACACTTTCGTCAGGTGGTTCAAATTTGTTCTAAAACCACATACACTCCTAGTATAGTATAGTATAGTTTAGTCCCGGGTTCGATCCTGGCTGTTGGAGGTTTGTATGTTCTATGAAGGTGCGCGTTCATATGCACTTAATTCGTATATATATATATATATATATATATATATATATATATATATATATATATATATATATATATATATATATATATATATATATATATTTCCGCGTTTGCGAGGTAGCGCAAGGAAACAGACGAAAGAAATGGCCCAACCCACCCCCATACACATGTATATACATACGTCCACACACGCAAATATACATACCTACACAGCTTTCCATGGTTTACCCCAGACGCTTCACATGCCCTGATTCAATCCACTGACAGCACGTCAACCCCGGTATACCACATCGATCCAATTCACTCTATTCGTTGCCCTCCTTTCACCCTCCTGCATGTTCAGGCCCCGATCACTCAAAATCTTTTTCACTCCATCTTTCCACCTCCAATTTGGTCTCCCACTTCTCCTCGTTTCCTCCACCTCCGACACATATATCCTCACTTTCCTCACTCATTCTCTCCATGTGCCCAAACCATTTCAAAACATCCTCTTCTGCTCTCTCAACCACTCTCTTTTTATTTCCACACATCTCTCTTACCCTTACGTTACTTACTCGATCAAACCACCTCACACCACACATTGTCCTCAAACATCTCATTTCCAGCACATCCATCCTCCTGCGCACAACTCTATCCATAGCTCACGCCTCGCAACCATACAACATTGTTGGAACCACTATTCCTTCAAACATACCCATTTTTGCTTTCCGAGATAATGTTCTTGACTTCCACACATTCTTCAAGGCTCCCAGGATTTTCGCCCCCTCCCCCACCCTATGATCCACTTCCGCTTCCATGGTTCCATCCGCTGCCAGATCCACTCCCAGATATCTAAAACACTTTACTTCCTCCAGTTTTTCTCCATTCAAACTTACCTCCCAATTGACTTGACCCTCAACCCTACTCTACCTAATTACCTTGCTCTTATTCACATTTACTCTTAACTTTCTTCTTTCACACACTTTACCAAACTCAGTCACCAGCTTCTGCAGTTTCTCACATGAATCAGCCACCAGCGCTGTATCATCAGCGAACAACAACTGACTCACTTCCCAAGCTCTCTCATCCCCAACAGACTTCATACTTGCCCCTCTTTCCAAAACTCTTGCATTCATCTCCCTAGCAACCCCATCCATAAACAAATTAAACAACCATGGAGACATCACACACCCCTGCCACAAACCTACATTCACTGAGAACCAATCACTTTCCTCTCTTCCTACACGTACACATGCCTTACATCCTCGATAAAAACTTTTCACTGCTTCTAACAACTTGCCTCCCACACCATATATTCTTAATACCTTCCACAGAGCATCTCTATCAACTCTATCATATGCCTTCTCCAGTCAGTTGATATACATTGAAGAGACGAAGCTAGGACGCCATTTGGACAATCACATGTTTACCAAATGGCGTCCTAGCTTTGTCTCTTCGATGCATATCAACTGACTGTTATATTTCTCTTTTGTGTCTCTCCTGATGATGTGATTATTACACGAAAGTGCACTTGGGATCTTATCGTGTTTCATTTTCCCCGAGGACTCATAGGAATATATATATATATATATATATATATATATATATATATATATATATATATATATATATATATATATATATATATATATATATATATATATATATATAATCATCCCTATGAGTCCACGGGGAAAATGAACGATAAGTTCCCAAGTGCACTTTTGTGTAATAATCACATCATCATGGGAGACATAAGAAAGAAATATAACAGTCAGTTGATATACATCGTAGAGCCGTAGCTAGGACGCCATTTGGTGAACAAGTGATTGTCCAAGACTACCGCTCAAAATCGTTTCCACTCCATCCTTCCACCTCCAATTTGGTCTCCCACTTCTCCTAGCTCCCTACACCTCTGACACATATATCCTCTATATCAATCTTTCCTCACTCATTCTCTCCATGTGACCAAACCATTTCGATACACCCTCTTCTGCTCTCTCAACCACAATCTTTCTATTACCACACATCGCTCTTACCCTTTCATTATTTACTCGATCAAACCACCTCACATCACATATTGTCCTCAAACATCTCATTTCCAACACATCCACCCTCCTCCACACAACTCTATCTATAGCCCACGCCTCCAACCATATAACATTGTTGGAACCACTATTCCTTCAAACATATCCATTTTTGCTCTCTGCGATAACTTTATAGCCTTCCACACATTCTTCAACGCTCCCAGAACCATCGCCCCCTCCCCCACCCTGTGACTCACTTCCGCTTCCATGGTTCCATCCGCTGCCAAATCCACTCACAGATCTCTAAAACACTTCACTTCCTCCAGTTTTCTCCATTCAGACTTACCTCCCAATTAACTTGTCCCTCAAACCTACTGTACCTAATAACCTTGATCTTATTCACATTTTCACTCAGTTTTCTTCTTTCACACACTTTACCAAACTCAGTCACCAGCTTCTGCAGTTTCTCACCCGAATCAGCCATCAGTGCTGTATCATCAGCGAACAACAACTGACTCACTTCCCAAGCCCTTTCATCCACAAAAGACTGCATACTTGCCCCTCTCTCTAAAACTCTCGCATTCACCTCCCTAACAACCCCATCCACAAACAAATTAAACAGCCACGGAGACATCGCACACCCCTATCGCAAACCGACATTCACCGAGAACCACTCACATTCCTCTCTTCCTACTCGTACACATACCTTACATCCTCGATAAAAACATTTCACTGCTTCTAGCAACTTACCTCCCACACCATATACTCTTAATACCTTCCACAAAGCATCTCCATCCACTCTGTCATATGCTTTTTCCAGATCCATGAATGCTACATGCAAATCCATCTGCTTTTCTAAGTATTTCTCACAAACATTCTTCAAAGCAAACACCTGATCCACACATCCTCTGCCACTTCTGAAACCACACTGCTCTTCCCCAGTCTGATGCTCTGTACATGCCTTAACCCTCTCAGTCAATACCCAACCATACAATTTCCCAGGAATGCTCAACAAACTTATACCTTTATCCACTTTGTCTTCATTCAATGGCACTATGCATGCATTCCGCCAATCCTCAGGCACCTTACCATGAACCATACATACATTGAATATCCCTATCAACCAATCAACAACACAGTCATCCCCTCTTTTTTGATATATTCCACTGCAATACCATCCAAACCTGCCGCCTTGCCAGCTTTCATCTTCCGCAAAGCTTTCACTACCTCTTCTTTGTTTACCAAACTAATCTCCCTGACCTTCTCTCCGCACACCACCTCGACCAAAACACTCTATATCTGCTACTCTATCATCAAACACATTCAACAAACCTTCAAAATATTATCTCCATCTCCCTCTCACTATACCACTACTTGTTATTACCTCCCCATTTGCCCCCTTCATCGATGTTCCCATTTGTTCTCTTGTCCTGCGCACTTTATTTACCTCCTTCCAACACATCCTTTTATTCTCCCCAAAATTTAATGATTCTCACCCCAACTCTCATTTGTCCTCTTTTTCAGCTCTTGCACCTTTCTCTTGACCCCCTGTTTCTTCCTTTTATACATCTCCCAGTCATTCGCAATACTTTCCTGCAAAAATCGTCGAAACGCCTCTCTCTTCTCTTTCATTAACAATCTTACTTCTTCATCTCACCGTTCACTACCCTTTCTAATCTGCCCACCTCCCACCATTCTTATGCCACAAGCATCTTTTGCGCAAGCCATCGCTGCTTCCCTAAATACATCCCATTCCTTTCCCACTCCTCTTACGTCATTTGCTCTCACCCTTTTCCATTCTGTACTCGGTCTCTCCTGGTATTTCCTCACACAAGTCTCTCCTTTCCAAGCTCACTTACTCTCACCACTTTCTTCATCCTAACATTCTCTCTTCATTTCTGAAAACCTCTGCATATCTTCATCTTCGCCTCCACTAGATAATGATCAGACATCCCTCCAGTTGCACCTCTCAGCACATTAACATCCAAAAGTCTCTCTTTCACGGAGGTATCCAAAAGTCTCTCTTTCACGGAGGTATCAATTAACACGTAATCCAACAATGCTCTCTGGCCATCTTTCCTACTTACATACGTATACTTATGCATATCTCTCTTTTTAAACCAGGTATTCCCCCCTTGCAGCACACAAATCTACAAGCTCTTCACCCCATGTATACCAATTATTCCCTCAACTGCCACATTACTCACCTTTGCATTTAAATCAAACATATTCCTATGAGTCAACGGGGAAATGAAACATTTATTGTAGAAAATGAAAATAATGGCACGTTACCATTTTTAGATTGCTTGCTACATAGTCAAGGAAACAAGTTTAAGTTTAGCATATACAGAAAACCTACCAATGTATGTTCATATATCCATTAGTATTCACCTCAACATGACAGCTAAATTATCATCATTCCTGCTTCAAGTCCTTTATATCATTTCTGAGCTCATGCAGCACTCAGGAAGCCGACCATGCCCACCGGTTGGGATCTTCGGTCATAAGATATTGTGTTGTGTTGTGTGTGTGCGTGTGTGTGTGTGTGTGTGTGCAGAGCCAGCCGTGCAATGCAGTAGTAAGTGTTCGGTATCTTCCTTATGGTACTTGCATCGTGGCATGAAGGGTCTTGGGATATGCTGAAGCTGTGTAGTGCTGTGGTGATGGTGGATGTCTGGTGCGTAGGCGGGAGAGTGTGACCCGTGTGTGTCTGGGGAGTGTGGTCTCTGATGTGTGTATGTATGTTGGGATGGAGTTTGAGACCGAGTTCAGAGGACGGCTGTTGGTCAGATTATTTCCATGCGTTTGTAATCTGTCAGCGTTGTGTTCGTTAAGGTGGGAGGATCTTTAAAAAGTTACTGCAGCGTGAGGCTGGCATGATAGTTTTGTTTCTACTTCTGGGCTGATGGATAGAGACGGAATAGTTTGGGTGGGAGGGATCTAGTGTTGTACTGGGAAGATCTAAGACAGAATAGTTTGTGTGGGAGGGATCTAATGTTGTACTGAGAAGATCTAAGACAGAATAGTTTGTGTGGGAGGGATCTAATGTTGTACTGGGAAGATCTATGTTTCATTATATAGGTACTGAGTGTCTGTGATGGGCAGGAGGCAGCCAGGAATTGTTCTGAAGTCACTACTTCGTGTGGTCTGCAGCTTTGTTACAATTGCTTTTGAGAGGACGATCGATCTGGCAGGTGAGGCGTAGAGTAAAGTGGAGCGGATGAGCTGTGTGTGGAAGATGCTGAGGGAGTCGTTTGATTGTCCAAATCTAGTGTCAGTTGTTCTAATGGCATTTGGTCTGTGCGTTCATTTTCTGTTGAGGTTATTGGTGTTGGGAGAATATATTATGTGGGTTGTATGTGATGCCTGGAGTGGTTGGTTATTGTCCATTCAAGGTGACTGGAGGGTGAGTTTGATTCTCCTTGTCTCGGGGGAAAAACATCAAATAGTAATGAAAAGATTTTAGTTATCAAAAATGTTTCATTTCAGTTCACTTCTCACTCTCTCTCTAGAATTCATCCCATCCACTTAACTGATTCACCTCACGACGACACCAATGACAACCATCGCCACACGTCGAGACCCGAATTAATGTGGTGAAAGAACACGTCAGAGGTCACATTCGTGGACGCCATGACAGATCATCTATATGTATATATATATATATATATATATATATATATATATATATATATATATATATATATATATATATATATATATATATATATATATATATTTGTTTATTTATTCATTTATTTATTACACTTTGTAGCTGTCTCCCGTGTTAGCTAGGTAGCACAAGGAAACAGACGAAAGAATGGCCTAAGCCACCCACATACACATGTATATACATACACGTCCACACACAGCACATATACATACATATATACACATGTACATAATTCATACTGTTTGCCCTTATTCATTTCCGTCGCCACCTCGCCACATATGAAATGACAACCCCCTCCCCCAGCATGTGCGCGAAGTAGCGCTAGGAAAAGACAACAAAGGCCACATTCGTTCACACGCAGTTTCTAGCTCTCATGTATAATGCAACGAAACCACAGCTCCCTTTCCACATCCAGGCCCTACAAAACTTTCCATGGCTTACCTCAGACGCTTCACATGCCCTGGGTCAATCCACTGACAGCACGTCGACCCCGGTATACCACATCGTTCCAATTCACTCTATTCCTTGCACGCCTTTCACCCTCCTGCATGTTCAGACCCCGATCACTCAAAATCTTTTTCACTCCATCTTTCCACCTCCAATTTGGTCTTCCACTTCTCCTCGTTCCCTCCACCTCTGACACATATATCCTCTTTGTCAATCTTTCCTTACTCATTCTTTCCATGCGACCAAAGCATTTCAATACACCCTCTTCTGCTCTCTCAACCACACTCTTTTTATTACCACACATCTCTCTCACCCTTACATTACTTACTCGATCAAACCACCTCACACCACATACTGTCGTCAAACATCTCATTTCAGTACATCCACCCTCCCTCCGCACAAATCTATCTGTAGCCCACGCCTCGCAACCATATAACATCGTTGGAACCATTATTCCTTCAAACATACCCATTTTTGCTTTCCAAGATAACGTTCTCGACTTCCACACATTTTTCAACTCTCCCAAAACTCTCGCCCCCTCCCCCATCCTATGATTCACTTTCGCTTCCATGGTTCCATCCGTTGCCAAATCACTCTCAGATATCGAAAAAACTTTACTTCCTCCAGTTTTTCTCCATTCAAACTTACCTCCTATTTGACTTGTCCTCAACCCTACTGTACCTAATAGCCTTGCTCTTATTCACATTTACTCTCAGCTTTCTTCTTTCACACATTTTCAGTCACCAGCTTCTGTAGTTTCTCACCCGAATCAGCCACCAGCGTTGTATCATCAGCGAGCAACTGACTCACTTCCCAAGCTCTCTCATCTACAACAGACTGCATACTTGCACCTCTTTCCAAAACTCTTGCATTCACCTCCCTAACAACCCCATCCATAAATAAATTAAACAACCATGGAGACATCACGCACCCCTGCCACAAACGAACATTCGCTGAGAACCAATCACTTTCTTCTCTTCTACACGTACACATGCCTTACATCTCGATAAAAACTTTTCACTGCTTCTAACAACTTACCTCACACACCATATATTCTTGATACCTTCCACAGAGCATCTCTATCAACTCTTATCGTATGCCCTCTCCAGATCCATAAATGCTACATACAAATCCATTTGCTTTTCTAAGTATTTCTCACATACATTCTTCAAAGCAAACACCTGATCCACACATCCTCTACCACTTCTGAAACCACACTGCTCTTCCCCAATCTGATGCTCTGTACATGCCTTCACCCTCTCAATCAATACCCTCCCATATAATTTACCAGGAATACTCAACAAATTTGTACCTCTGTAATTTGAGCACTCACTCTTATCCCCTTAGCCTTTGTACAATGGCACTATGCATGCATTCCGCCAGTCCTCAGGCACCTCACTATGAGTCATTAAATAACCTTACCAAACAGTGAACAATACAGTCACCACCTTTTTTTAATAAATTCCACTGCAATACCATCCAAACCCACTGCCTTACCGGCTCTTATTTTCCGCAAAGCTTTTACTACCTCTTCTCTGTTTGCCAGATCATTCTCCCTAACCGTCTCACTTTGCACACCACCTCGACCAAAACGCCCTATATCTGCCACTTTATCATTAAATACATTTAACAAACCTTCAAAATACACACTCCATCTCCTTCTCACATCAGCACTACTTGTTATCACCTACCCATTAGCCCCCTTCACTGATGTTCCCATTTTTTCCCTTGTCTTACGAAGTTTAATTACCTCCTTCAAAACATCTTTTTATTTTCCCTGAAATTTAATGATACTATCTCACCCCAACTCTCATTTGCTCTCTTTTTCGCCTCTTGCACCTTTCTCTTGACCTCCTGCCTCTTTCTTTTATACATCTCCCAGTCATTTGCATTATTTCCCTGCAAAAATCGTCCAAATGCCTCTCTCTTCTCTTTCACTATTAATCTTACTTCCTCATCCCACCACGCACTGCCCTTTCTAATCTGCCCACCTCCCACGCTTCTCATGCCACATCTTTTGCGCAAGCCATCAGAGCTTCCCTAAATACATCCCATTCCTCCCCCACTCCCCTTACCTCCTTTGTTCTCACCTTTTTCCATTCTGTACTCAGTCTCTCCTGGTACTTCCTCACACAAGCCTCCTTCCCAAGCTCACTTACCCTCACCACTCTTTTCACCCCAACATTCTCTCTTCTTTTCTGAAAACCCCTACTAATCTTCACCTTATTCCCTGAACTGCCACATTACTCACTTTTGCATTCAAATCACTCATCACTATAACCTTGTCTCGTGCATCGAAACTACTTACACACTCATTCAACTGCCCCCAAAACACTTGCCTCTCATGATCTTTCTTCTCATGCCCCGGTGCATATGCACCAATAATCACCTATTTCTCTCCATCCACTTTCAGTTTTACCCATATCAATCTAGAGTTTACTTTCTCACACTCTATCACATACTCCCACAACTACTGTTTCAGTAGTGCTACTCCTTCCCTTGCTCTTGTCCTCTCACTAACCCCTGACTTTACTCCCAAGACATTCCCAAACCACTCTTCCCCTTTGCCCTTTAGCTTCGTTTCACTCAGAGCCAAAACATCCAGGTTCCTTTCCTCAAACATACTACCTATCTCTCCTTTTTTCTCATCTTGGTTACATCCAAACACATTTAGACACCCCAATCTGAGCCTTCGAGGAGGATGAGCACTCCTCGCGTGACTCCTTCTTCTGTTTCCCATTTTAGAAAGTTAAAATACAAGGAGGGGAGGATTTCTGGCCCCCCGCTCCCGTCCCCTCTAGTCGCCTTCTACGACACGTGAGGAATGCGTGGGAAGTATTCTTTCTCCCCTATCCCCAGGGATACTATATATATATATATATATATATATATATATATATATATATATATATATATATATATATATATATATATATATATCCTCCCCTCCATGTATTTTTTTTTTAACTTTCTAAAATGGGAAACAGAAGAAGGAGTCACGCGGGGAGTGCTCATCCTCCTCGAAGGCTCAGACTGGGGTGTCTAAATGTGTGTGGATGTAACCAAGATGTGAAAAAAGGAGAGATAGGTAGTATGTTTGAGGAAAGGAACCTGGATGTTTTGGCTCTGAGTGAAACGAAGCTCAAGGGTAAAGGGGAAGAGTGGTTTGGGAATGTCTTGGGAGTAAAGTCAGGGTTAGTGAGAGGACAAGAGCAAGGGAAGGTGTAGCAGTACTCCTGAAACAGGAGTTGTGGGAGTATGTGATAGAATGTAATAAAGTAAATTCTCGATTAATATGGGTAAAACTGAAAGTTGATGGAGAGAGATGGGTGATTATTGGTGCATATGCACCTGGGCATGAGAAGAAAGATCATGAGAGGCAAGTGTTTTGGGAGCAGCTGAATGAGTGTGTTAGTGGTTTTGATGCACGAGACCGGGTTATAGTGTTGGGTGATTTGAATGCAAAGGTGAGTAATGTGGCAGTTGAGGGAATAATTGGTATACATGGAGTGTTCAGTGTTGTAAATGGAAATGGTGAAGAGCGTGTAGATTTATGTGCTGAAAAAGGACTGGTGATTGGGAATACCTGGTTTAAAAAGCGAGATATACATAAGTATACTTATGTAAGTAGGAGAGATGGCCAGAGAGCGCTATAGTATTACGTGTTAATTGACAGGCGCGCGAAAGAGAGACTTTTGGATGTTAATGTGCTGAGAGGTGCAACTGGAGGGATGTCTGATCATTATCTTGTGGAGGCTAAGATGAAGATTTGTATGGGTTTTCAGAAAAGAAGAGTGAATGTTGGGGTGAAGAGGGTGGTGAGAGTAAGTGAGCTTGGGAAGGAGACTTGTGTGAGGAAGTACCAGGAGAGACTGAGTACAGAAAGGAAAAAGGGTGAGAATAATGGAAGTAAGGGGAGTGGGGGAGGAATGGGATGTATATAGGGAATCAGTGATGGATTGCGCAAAAGATGCTTGTGGCATGAGAAGAGTGGGAGGTGGGTTGATTAGAAAGGGTAGTGAGTGGTGGGATGAAGAAGTAAGATTATTAGTGAAAGAGAAGAGAGAGGCATTTGGACGATTTTTGCAGGGAAAAAATGAAATTGAGTGGGAGATGTATAAAAGAAAGAGACAGGAGGTCAAGAGAAAGGTGCAAGAGGTGAATAAGAGGGTAAATGAGTGTTGGGGTGAGAGAGTATTATTAAATTTTAGGGAGAATAAAAAGATGTTCTGGAAGGAGGTAAATAAAGTGCGTAAGACAAGGGAGCAAATGGGAACTTCAGTGAAGGGCGCAAATGGGGAGGTGATAACAAGTAGTGGTGATGTGAGAAAGAGATGGAGTGAGTATTTTGAAGGTTTGTTGAATGCGTTTGATGATAGAGTGGCAAATATAGGGTGTTTTGGTCGAGGTGGTGTGTAAAGTGAGAGGGTTAGGGAAAATGATTTCGTAAACAGAGAAGAGGTAGTAAAAGCTTTGCGGAAGATGAAAGCCGGCAAGGCAGCAGGTTTGGATGGTATTGCAGTGGAATTTATTAAAAAAGGAGGTGAGTGTATTATTGACTGGTTGGTAAGGTTATTTATTTAATGTATGTATGACTCATGGTGAGGTGCCTGAGGATTGGCGAAATGCGTGCATAGTGCCATCGTACAAAGGCAAAGGGGATAAGAGTGAGCGCTTAAATTTCAGAGGTATAAGTTTGTTGAGTATTCCTGGTAAATTTTATGGGAGGGTAATGATTGAGAGGGTGAAGGCATGTACAGAGCATCAGATTGGGGAAGAGCAGTGTGGTTTCAGAAGTGGTAGAGGATGTGTGGATCAGGTGTTTGCTTTGAAGAATGTATGTGAGAAATACTTAGAAAAGCAAATGGATTTGTATGTAGCATTTATGGATCTGGAGAAGGCATATGATAGAGTTGATAGAGATGCTCTGTGGAAGGTATTAAGAATATATGGTGTGGGAGGAAAGTTGTTAGAAGCAGTGAAAAGTTTTTATCGAGGTTGTAAGGCATGTGTACGTGTAGGAAGAGAGGAAAGTGATTGGATCTCAGTGAATGTAGGTTTGCGGCAGGGGTGTGTGATGTCTCCATGGTTGTTTAATTTGTTTATGGATGGGGTTGTTAGGGAGGTGAATGCAAGAGTTTTGGAAAGAGGGGCAAGTATGAAGTCTGTTGTGGATGGGAGAGCTTGGGAAGTGAGTCAGTTGTTGTTCGCTGATGATACAGCGCTGGTGGCTGATTCATGTGAGAAACTGCAGAAGCTGGTGACTGAGTTTGGTAAAGTGTGTGAAAGAAGAAAGTTAAGAGTAAATGTGAATAAGAGCAAGGTTATTAGGTACAGTAGGGTTGAGGGTCAAGTCAATTGGGAGGTAAGTTTGAATGGAGAAAAACTGGAGGAAGTAAAGTGTTTTAGATATCTGGGAGTGGATCTGGCAGCGGATGGAACCATGGAAGCGGAAGTAGATCATAGGGTGCGAGAGGGGGCGAAAATCCTGGGAGCCTTGAAGAATGTTTGGAAGTCGAGAACATTATCTCGGAAAGCAAAAATGGGTATGTTTGAAGGAATAGTGGTTCCAACAATGTTGTATGGTTGCGAGGCGTGGGCTATGGATAGAGTTGTGCGCAGGAGGGTGAATGTGCTGGAAATGAGATGTTTGAGGACAATATGTGGTGTGAGGTGGTTTGATCGAGTAAGTAACGTAAGGGTAAGAGAGATGTGTGGAAATAAAAAGAGCGTGGTTGAGAGAGCAGAAGAGGGTGTTTTGAAATGGTTTGGGCACATGGAGAGAATGAGTGAGGAAAGATTGACCAAGAGGATATATGTGTCGGAGGTGGAGGGAACGAGGAGAAGTGGGAGACCAAATTGGAGGTGGAAAGATGGAGTGAAAAAGATTTTGTGTGATCGGGGCCTGAACATGCAGGAGGGTGAAAGGAGGGCAAGGAATAGAGTGAATTGGATCGATGTGGTATACCGGGGTTGACGTGCTGTCAGTGAATTGAATCAGGGCTTGTGAAGCGTCTGGGGTAAACCATGGAAAGCTGTGTAGGTATGTATATTTGTGTGTGTGGACGTGTATGTATATACATGTGTATGGGGGTGGGTTGGGCCATTTCTTTCGTATGTTTCCTTGCGCTACCTCGCAAACGCGGGAGGCAGCGACAAAGAAAAAAAAATATATATATAAATATATATATATATATATATATATATATATATATATATATATATATATATATATATATATATATATATATATATATATATATCATCCCTGGGGATAGGGGAGAAAGAATACTTCCCACGTATTCCCTACGCTACGTGTCGCAGAAGGCGACTAAAAGGGAAGGGAGCGGGGGGCTGGAAATCCTCCCCTCTCGTTTTTTTTATTTTTCCAAAAGAAGGAACAGAGGAGGGGGGCAGGTGAGGATATTCCCTCAAAATGCCCAGTCCTCTGTTCTTAACGCTACCTCGCTAATGCGGGAAATGGCGAATAGTTTGAAAGAAAAGAAAAAAAGATAGATATATGATAGAGTTGATAGAGATGCTCTGTGGAAGGTATTAAGAATATATGGTGTGGGAGGCAAGTTGTTAGAAGCAGTGAAAAGTTTTTATCGAGGATGTAAGGCATGTGTACGTGTAGGAAGAGAGGAATGTGATCGGTTCTCAGTGAATGTAGGTTTGCGACAGGGGTGTATGATGTCTCCATGGTTGTTTAATTTGTTTATGGATGGGGTTGTTAGGGAGGTGAATGCAAGAGTTTTGGAAAGAGGGGCAAGTATGAAGTCTGTTGTGGATGAGAGAGCTTGGGAAGTGAGTCAGTTGTTGTTCGCTGATGATACAGCGCTGGTGGCTGATTCATGTGAGAAACTGCAGAAGCTGGTGACTGAGTTTGGTAAAGTGTGTGAAAGAAGAAAGTTAAGAGTAAATGTGAATAAGAGCAAGGTTATTAGGTACAGTAGGGTTGAGGGTCAAGTCAATTGGGAGGTAAGTTTGAATGGAGAAAAACTGGAGGAAGTAAAGTGTTTTAGATATCTGGGAGTGGATCTGGCAGCGGATGGAACCATGGAAGCGGAAGTGGATCATAGGGTGGGGGAGGGGGCGAAAATCCTGGGAGCCTTGAAGAATGTGTGGAAGTCGAGGACATTATCTCGGAAAGCAAAAATGGGTATGTTTGAAGGAATAGTGGTTCCAACAATGTTGTATGGTTGCGAGGCGTGGGCTATGGATAGAGTTGTGCGCAGGAGGGTGGATGTGCTGGAAATGAGATGTTTGAGGACAATGTGTGGTGTGAGGTGGTTTGATCGAGTAAGTAACGTAAGGGTAAGAGAGATGTGTGGAAATAAAAAGAGCGTAGTTGAGAGAGCAGAAGAGGGTGTTTTGAAATGGTTTGGGCACATGGAAAGAATGAGTGAGGAAAGATTTACCAAGAGGATATATGTGTCGGAGGTGGAGGGAACGAGGAGAAGTGGGAGACCAAATTGAAGGTGGAAAGATGGAGTGAAAAAGATTTTGTGTGATCGGGGCCTGAACATGCAGGAGGGTGAAAGGAGGGCAAGGAATAGAGCGAATTGGATCGATGTGGTATACCGGGGTTGACGTGCTGTCAGTGGATTGAATCAGGGCATGTGAAGCGTCTGGGGTAAACCATGGAAAGCTGTGTAGGTATGTATATTTGCGTGTGTGGACGTATGTATATACATGTGTATGGGGTGGGTTGGGCCATTTCTTTCGTCTGTTTCCTTGCGCTACCTCGCACACGCGGGAGACAGCGGCAAAAAAAAGAGAAAATATATGTGTATATATATATATATATATATATATATATATATATATATATATATATATATATATATATATATATATATATATATATGATGGGTGATTTGAATGCAAAGGTGAGTAATGTGGCAGTTGAGGGAATAATTGGTATACATGGGGTGTTCAGTGTTTAAATGGAAATGCTGAAGAGCTTGTAGATTTATGTGCTGAAAAAGGACTGATGATTGGGAATACCTGGTTTAAAAAGCGAGATATACATAAGTATACTTATGTAAGTAGGAGAGATGGCCAGAGAGCGTTTTTGGATTACGTGTTAATTGACAGGCGCGCGAAAGAGAGACTTTTGGATGTTAATGTGCTGAGAGTTGCAACTGAAGGGATGTCTCATCATTATCTTGTGGAGGCTAAGGTGAAGATTTGTATGGGTTTTCAGAAAAAAAGAGTGAATGTTGGGGTGAAGAGGGTGGTGAGAGTAAGTGAGCTTCGGAAGGAGACTTGTGTGAGGAAGTACCAGGAGAGACTGAGTACAGAATGGAAAAAGGTGAGAACAATGGAAGTAAGGGGAGTGGGGGAGGAATGGGATGTATTTAGGGAATCAGTGATGGATTGCGCAAAAGATGCTTGTGGCATGAGAAGAGTGGGAGGTGGGTTGATTAGAAAGGGTAGTGAGTGGTGGGATGAAGAAGTAAGAGTATTAGTGAAAGAGAAGAGAGAGGCATTTGGACGATTTTTGCAGGGAAAAAATGCAGTTGAGTGGGAGACGTATAAAAGAAAGAGACAGGAGGTCAAGAGAAAGGTGCAAGAGGTGAAAAAAGGGCAAATGAGAGTTGGGGTGAGAGAGTATCATTAAATTTTAGGGAGAATAAAAAGATGTTCTGGAAGGAGGTAAATAAAGTGCGTAAGACAAGGGAGCAAATGGGAACTTCAGTGAAGGGCGCAAATGGGGAGGTGATAACAAGTAGTGGTGATGTGAGAAGGAGATAGAGTGAGTATTTTGAAGGTTTGTTGAATGTGTTTGATGATAGAGTGGCAGATATAGGGTGTTTTGGTCGAGGTGGTGTGCAATGTGAGAGGGTTAGGGAAAATGATTTGGTAAACAGAGAAGAGGTAGTAAAAGTTTTGCGGAAGATGAAAGCCGGCAAGGCAGCAGGTTTGGATGGTATTGCAGTGGAATTGATTAAAAAAGGGGGTGACTGTATTGTTGACTGGTTGGTAAGGTTATTTAATGTATGTATGACTCACGGTGAGGTGCCTGAGGATTGGCGGAATGCGTGCATAGTGCCATTGTACAAAGGCAAAGGGGATAAGAGTGAGTGCTCAAATTACAGAGGTATAAGTTTGTTGAGTATTCCTGGTAAATTATATGGGAGGGTATTGATTGAGAGGGTGAAGGCATGTACAGAGCATCAGATTGGGGAAGAGCAGTGTGGTTTCAGAAGTGGTATGTAGCATTTATGGATCTGGAGAAGGCATATGATAGAGTTGATAGAGATGCTCTGTGGAAGGTATTAAGAATATATGGTGTGGGAGGCAAGTTGTTAGAAGCAGTGAAAACTTTTTATCGAGGATGTAAGGCATGTGTACGTGTAGGAAGAGAGGAAAGTGATTGGTTCTCAGTGAATGTAGGTTTGCGGCAGGGGTGTGTGATGTCTCCATGGTTGTTTAATTTGTTTAGGGATGGGGTTGTTAGGGAGGTGAATGCAAGAGTTTTGGAAAGAGGGGCAAGTATGAAGTCTGTTGGGGATGAGAGAGCTTGGGAAGTGAGTCAGTTGTTGTTCGCTGATGATACAGCGCTGGTGGCTGATTCATGTGAGAAACTGCAGAAGCTGGTGACTGAGTTTGGTAAAGTGTGTGAAAGAAGAAAGTTAAGAGTAAATGTGAATAAGAGCAAGGTTATTAGGTACAGTAGGGTTGAGGGTCAAGTCAATTGGGAGGTGAGTTTGAATGGAGAAAAACTGGAGGAAGTGAAGTGTTTTAGATATCTGGGAGATGATCTGGCAGCGGATGGAACCATGGAAGCGGAAGTGGATCATAGGGTGGGGGAGGGGGCGAAAATTCTGGGAGCCTTGAAGAATGTGTGGAAGTCGAGAACATTATCTCGGAAAGCAAAAATGGGTATGTTTGAAGGAATAGTGGTTCCAACAATGTTGTATGGTTGCGAGGCGTGGACTATGGATAGAGTTGTGCGCAGGAGGGTGGATGTGCTGGAAATGAGATGTTTAAGGACAATGTGTGGTGTGAGGTGGTTTGATCGAGTAAGTAACGTAAGGGTAAGAGAGATGTGTGGAAATAAAAAGAGCGTGGTTGAGAGAGCAGAAGAGGGTGTTTTGAAATGGTTTGGGCACATGGAGAGAATGAGTGAGGAAAGATTGACCAAGAGGATATATGTGTCGGAGGTGGAGGGAACGAGGAGAAGAGGGAGATCAAATTGGAGGTGGAAAGATGGAGTGAAAAAGATTTTGTGTGATCGGGGCCTGAACATGCAGGAGGGTGAAAGGAGGGCAAGGAATAGAGTGAATTGGAGCGATGTGGTATACCGGGGTTGACGTGCTGTCAGTGGATTGAATCAGGGCATGTGAAGCGTCTGGGGTAAACCATGGAAAGCTGTGTGGGTATGTATATTTTGCGTGTGTGGACGTATGTATATACATGTGTATGGGGGTGGGTTGGGCCATTTCTTTCGTTTGTTTCCTTGCGATACCTCGTAAACGCGGGAGACAGCGACAAAGCAAAAAAAAAAAAGAAAAAAAAAAAAAAAAATATATATATATATATATATATATATATATATATATATATATATATATATACATATAGTATAATTGTATTCTGCTTCGATACAAAGCAATTGCTCTAATACAGATAATTCTCTCTAATATAAAGTGTTATTAACTTAACGACAAAACTAGTTTTACAGGGAAGTAAAAGTTATCGTACAGCATGAGCTGCCGCTCCTATCGAACCGCACTTGCTGCCATAATTCAAAATTCGACACGTCATGACCACAATGTGATGCAATCAGGCACAGAGCAAACACGTCCCTGTGTGTAATGTGTGTATCTTAACCTTCGTCCGTGTTGACAACACACCCAAACACCGGGACGTTCTCTACCAGCAAGTGATGTATCTCTGACCTTTAATATTACTATCAGAGTGAGGAACTGCGCACTACATCCCCTCCTGTGTGAGGAACTGCGCACTACATCCCCTCCTGTGTGAGGAACTGCGCACTACATCCCCTCCTGTGTGAGGAACTGCGCACTACATGCTCTCCTGTGTGAGGAACTGCGCACTACATCCCCTCCTGTGTGAGGAACTGCGCACTACATCCCCTCCTGTGTGAGGAACTGCGCACTACATGCTCTCCTGTGTGAGGAACTGCGCACTACATCCCCTCCTGTGTGAGGAACTGCGCACTACATGCTCTCCTGTGTGAGGAACTACGCATTACATCCCCTCCTGTGTGAGGAACTGCGCACTACATCCCCTCCTGTTTCATATACCCGATTCATCATCGTACACAGTGTGGATGTTATGTGTTGGTGTATATAATGTAACCATCACATGTTTCTCTGTCAACATCTATACTACTATCACTATGAATGTTAACAAGACATTGTGGACATGTATTGCTTATATCGTACATTGGTATTACACACATGTTGCTGCTCATGTCACCATCACTGGCATTTACTGTCCTGTAATTTTCCATCATGTATTTCATGTATATATATATATATATATATATATATATATATATATATATATATATATATATATATATATATGCCACTCTATCATCTAACACGTTCAAAAAACCTTCAAAATACTCACTCCATCTACTTCTCACATCACTACCACTTGTTATCTCCCAATTAGCCCCCTAAACCGATGTTCCCATTTGTCCTCTTGTCTTACGCACTTTATTCACCTCCTTCCAAGACATCTTTTTATTCTCCTAAACTTTGATGTTACTCTCTCACCCCAGCTCTCATTTGCCCTTTTTAACCTTTTGCACCTTTCTCTTGACCTCCTGCCTCTTTCTTTTATACATCTCCCAGTCATTTGCACTATTTCCCGGCAAAAATCGTCCAAATGCCTCTCTCTTTTCTTTCACTAATAATCTTACTTCTTCATCCCACCACTCACTACCCTTTCTAATCAACCCACCTCCCACGCTTCTCATGCCACAAGCATCTTTTGCGCAAGCCATCACTGCTTCCCTAAATACAACCCATTCCTCCCCCACTCCCCTTACTTCCTTTACTCTCACCTTTTTCCATTCTGCACTCAGTCTCTCCTGGTACTTTCTCACATAAGTCTCCTTCCCAAGCTCACTCACTCTCACCACTCTCTTCACCCCAACATTCTCTATTCTTTTCTGAAAACCTCTACATATCTTCATCTTCGCCTCCACAAGATAATGATCAGACATCCCTCCAGTTGCACCTCTCAGCACATTAACATCCAAAAGTTTCCCTTTCACGCACTATCAATCAACATGTAATCCAATAACGCTCTCTAGCCATTTTTCCTACTTATATACATATATTCATGTACATCTCTCTTTTGAAAACAGGTATTCCCAATCACCAGTTCTTTTTCAGCACATAAATCTACAAGCTCTTCACCATTTCCATTTCCATTTCCATTTCGAAGTGGTGTGCGAAGTGAGAGGGTCAGGGAGAATGATTTGGTAAACAAAGAAGAGGTAGTGAAAGCTTTTCGGAAGATGAAAGCCGGCAGGACGGCGGGTTTGGATGGTATTGCAGTGGAAATTATTAAAAAAAAAAAAAGGGGATGACTGTTTTGATGGCTGGTTGGTGAGGATATTCATTGTATGTATGGCTCAAGGTAAAACGCCTGAGGGCTGGCGGAATGCATGCATAGTGCCATTGTACAAAGGTAAAGGGGATAAAGGTAAGTGTTCAAATTACAGAGGTATAAGTTTGTTGAGTATTCCTGGGAAATCATATGAGAGGGTATTGATTGAGAGCATCAGACTGGGGAAGAGCAGTGTGGTTTCAGAAGTGGTAGAGGATATGTGGATCAGGTGTTTGCTTTCAAGAATGTATGTGAGAAATACTTAGAAAAACGAATGGATTTGTATGTAGCATTTATGAATCTGGAGAAGGCATATGATATAGTTAATAGAGATGCTCTGTGGAACGTATTAAGAGTATATGATGTGGGAGACAAGTTGCTGGAAGCAGTTAAATGTTTTTATCAAAAATGTAAGTCATGCGCACGAGTAGGAAGAGAGGAAAGTGATTGGTTCTCAGTGAATGTCGGTTTGCGGCAGGAGGGTGTGATGTCTCCACGGTTGTTTAATTTGTTTATGGATGGGATGTTAGGGAGGTGAATGCAAGAATTTTGGAGAGAGGGGCATGTATGCAGTCTGTTGTGGATGAGAGGGCTTGGGAAGTGAGTCAGTTGTTGTTCGCTGATGATACAGCGCTGGTGGCTGATTCGGGTGAGAAACTGCAGAAGCTGGCGACTGAGTTTGGTAAAGTGTGTGAAAGAACTTGCAGTGTGTGGACGTGTATGTATATATATGTGCATGTGGGTGGGTTGGGCCATTCTTTCGTCTGTTTCCTTGCGCTACCTCGCTAACGCGGAGACCGCGACAAAGTAAGGGGAGTGGGGGAGGAATGGGATGTATTTAGGGAATCAGTGATGGATTGCGCAAAAGATGCTTGTGGCATGAGAAGAGTGGAAGGTGGGTTGATTAGAAAGGGTAGTGAGTGGTGGGATGAAGAAGTAAGAGTATTAGTGAAAGAGAAGAGAGAGGCATTTGGACGATTTTTGCAGGGAAAAAATGCAATTGAGTGGGAGACGTATAAAAGAAAGAGACAGGAGGTCAAGAGAAAGGTGCAAGAGGTGAAAAAAAGGGCAAATGAGAGTTGGGGTGAGAGAGTATCATTAAATTTTAGGGAGAATAAAAAGATGTTCTGGAAGGAGGTAAATAAAGTGCGTAAGACAAGGGAGCAAATGGGAACTTCAGTGAAGGGCGCAAATGGGGAGGTGATAACAAGTAGTGGTGATGTGAGAAGGAGATGGAGTGAGTATTTTGAAGGTTTGTTGAATGTGTTTGATGATAGAGTGGCAGATATAGGGTGTTTTGGTCGAGGTGGTGTGCAAAGTGCGAGGGTTAGGGAAAATGATTTGGTAAACAGAGAAGAGGTAGTAAAAGCTTTGCGGAAGATGAAAGCCGGCAAGGCAGCAGGTTTGGATGGTATTGCAGTGGAATTGATTAAAAAAGGGGGTGACTGTATTGTTGACTGGTTGGTAAGGTTATTTAATGTATGTATGACTCATGGTGAGGTGCCTGAGGATTGGCGGACTGCGTGCATAGTGCCATTGTACAAAGGCAAAGGGGATAAGAGTGAGTGCTCAAATTACAGAGGTATAAGTTTGTTGAGTATTCCTGGCAAATTATATGGGAGGGTATTGATTGAGAGGGTGAAGGCATGTACAGAGCATCAGATTGGGGAAGAGCAGTGTGGTTTCAGAAGTGGTAGAGGATGTGTGGATCAGGTGTTTGCTTTGAAGAATGTATGTGAGAAATACTTAGAAAAGCAAATGGATTTGTATGTAGCATTTATGGATCTGGAGAAGGCATATGATAAAGTTGATAGAGATGCTCTGTGGAAGGTATTAAGAATATATGGTGTGGGAGGCAAGTTGTTAGAAGCAGTGAAAAGTTTTTATCGAGGATGTAAGGCATGTGTACGTGTAGGAAGAGAGGAAAGTGATTGGTTCTCAGTGAATGTAGGTTTGCGGCAGGGGTGTGTGATGTCTCCATGGTTGTTTAATTTGTTTATGGATGGGGTTGTTAGGGAGGTGAATGCAAGAGTTTTGGAAAGAGGGGCAAGTATGAAGTCTGTTGGGGATGAGAGAGCTTGGGAAGTGAGTCAGTTGTTGTTCGCTGATGATACAGCGCTGGTGGCTGATTCATGTGAGAAACTGCAGAAGCTGGTGACTGAGTTTGGTAAAGTGTGTGAAAGAAGAAAGTTAAGAGTAAATGTGAATAAGAGCAAGGTTATTAGGTACAGTAGGGTTGAGGGTCAAGTCAATTGGGAGGTGAGTTTGAATGGAGAAAAACTGGAGGAAGTGAAGTGTTTTAGATATCTGGGAGTGGATCTGGCAGCGGATGGAAACATGGAAGCGGAAGTGAATCATAGGGTGGGGGAGGGGGCGAAAATTCTGGGAGCCTTGAAGAATGTGTGGAAGTCGAGAACATTATCTCGGAAAGCAAAAATGGGTATGTTTGAAGGAATAGTGGTTCCAACAATGTTGTATGGTTGCGAGGCGTGGACTATGGATAGAGTTGTGCGCAGGAGGATGGATGTGCTGGAAATGAGATGTTTGAGGACAATGTGTGGTGTGAGGTGGTTTGATCGAGTAAGTAACGTAAGGGTAAGAGAGATGTGTGGAAATAAAAAGAGCGTGGTTGAGAGAGCAGAAGAGGGTGTTTTGAAATGGTTTGGGCACATGGAGAAAATGAGTGAGGAAAGATTGACCAAGAGGATATATGTGTCGGAGGTGGAGGGAACGAGGAGAAGAGGGAGACCAAATTGGAGGTGGAAAGATGGAGTGAAAAGGATTTTGTGTGATCGGGGCCTGAACATGCAGGAGGGTGAAAGGAGGGCAAGGAATAGAGTGAATTGGAGCGATGTGGTATACAGGGGTTGACGTGCTGTCAGTGGATTGAATCAAGGCATGTGAAGCGTCCGGGGTAAACCATGGAAAGCTGTGTAGGTATGTATATTTCCGTGTGTGGACGTGTGTATGTACATGTGTATGGGGGGGGTTGGGCCATTTCTTTCGTCTGTTTCCTTGCGCTACCTCGCAAACGCGGGAGACAGCGACAAAGTATAAAAAAAAAAAAAAATATTTTCTTTTCTTTTAAACTATTCGCCATTTCCCGCGTTAGCGAGGTAGCGTTAGGAATAGAGGACTGGGCCTTTTTTGGAATATCCTCACCTGGCCCCCTCTGTCCCTTCTTTTGGAAAAAAAAAAAAAAAAAAAAAACGAGAGGGGAGGATTTCCAGCCCCCCGCTCCCTCCCCTTTTAGTAGCCTTCTACGACACGCAGGGAATACGTGGGAAGTATTCTTAATCCCCTATCCCCAGGGATAATATATATATATATATATATATATATATATATATATATATATATATATATATATATATATATATATGGTGGCTGATTCATGTGAGAAACTGCAGAAGCTGGTGACTGAGTTTGGTAAAGTGTGTGAAAGAAGAAAGTTAAGAGTAAATGTGAATAAGAGCAAGGTTATTAGGTACAGTAGGGTTGGGGGTCAAGTCAATTGGGAGGTAAGTTTGAATGGAGAAAAACTGGAGGAAGTAAAGTGTTTTAGATATCTGGGAGTGGATCTGGCAGCGGATGGAACCATGGAAGCGGAAGTGGATCATAGGGTGGGGGAGGGGGCGAAAATTCTGAGAGCCTTGAAGAATGTGTGGAAGTCGAGAACATTATCTCGGAAAGCAAAAATGAGTATGTTTGAAGGAATAGTGGTTCCAACAATGTTGTATGGTTGCGAGGCGTGGGCTATGGATAGAGTTGTGCGCAGGAGGATGGATGTGCTGGAAATGAGATGTTTGAGGACAATGTGTGGTGTGAGGTTGTTTGATCGAGTAAGTAACGTAAGGGTAAGAGAGATGTGTGGAAATAAAAAGAGCGTGATTGAGAGAGCAGAAGAGGGTGTTTTGAAATGGTTTGGGCACATGGAGAGAATGAGTGAGGAAAGGTTGACCAAGAGGATATATGTGTCGGAGGTGGAGGGAACGAGAAGTGGGAGACCAAATTGGAGGTGGAAAGATGGAGTGAAAAAGATTTTGTGTGATCGGGGCCTGAACATGCAGGAGGGTGAAAGGAGGGCAAGGAATAGAGTGAATTGGATCGATGTGGTATACCGGGGTTGACGTGCTGTCAGTGGATTGAATCAAGGCATGGAAGCGTCTGGGGTAAACCATGGAAAGCTGTGTAGGTATGTATATTTTGCGTGTGTGGACGTATGTATATACATGTGTATGGGGGTGGGTTGGGCCATTTCTTCGTCTGTTTCCTTGCGCTACCTCGCAAACGCGGGAGACAGCGACAAAGCAAAAAAAAAAAAAGATATATATATATATATATATATATATATATATATATATATATATATATATATATATATATATATATATATATATATATATCTCCATATATCAAATGGATTTGTATGTAGCATTTATGGATCTGGAGAAGGCATATGATAGAGTTGATAGAGATGCTCTGTGGAAGGTATTAAGAATATATGGTGTGGGAGGCAAGTTGTTAGAAGCAGTGAAAAGTTTTTATCGAGGATGTAAGGCATGTGTACGTGTAGGAAGAGAGGAAAGTGATTGGTTCTCAGTGAATGTAGGTTTGCGGCAGGGGTGTGTGATGTCTCCATGGTTGTTTAATTTGTTTATGGATGGGGTTGTTAGGGAGGTAAATGCAAGAGTCTTGGAAAGAGGGGCAAGTATGAAGTCTGTTGGGGATGAGAGAGCTTGGGAAGTGAGTCAGTTGTTGTTCGCTGATGATACAGCGCTGGTGGCGGATTCATGTGAGAAAGCTGGTGACGGAGTTTGGTAAAGTGTGTGACGTATGTTTCCTTGCGCTACCTCGCAACCGCGGGAGACAGCGACGAGGTATAAAAAAAAAAAAAAAAAAATCCCCCTCTCAATATCCTCTAAACTTGATCCATATCACCATCCACTAGTCTATCCCTCACGTCACTCTAACCACGATACTATCCTTTTATGTGTGCGAGGTGAAGGTGTGACCCGGGCTAGGCTGGTGTCATGTCTTCTTGAGTTTGAAAATGGATGGAACCGCCACAGGTCAACTTTAAGAGCCCACCACTCCAGGTGTTCCTCCGCCGTGTCTATTCTTATACATCCTGGCTCCAGGAGGATAGTAACAGGTTGATGTGACGACCTTGGGGCGCTGCTGCATGTCTGGGAAAGAGGCAAGGGAAGCGAGAGGTGTCGTGTTGGCTGAGTGAGGGAGGATGGGTTGGGGTCACATAGTATCAGGGGGTGTGGTAATGTCAGAAGTGAGGGACACACACACACACACACATACACATACACACACACATACACATACACACACACACACACACACACACACACACACACACACACACACACTCGTCAGCTGATGAAAGGGGGGGGGGGGGAATCCTTCATGCCACCACCTGTGTAAACACATGTGTTCTACCACACACACACACACACACACACACACACATGGCACGGGATGATATAGTGTGCTGCGGTGAGTCGGGTTTAAGGCGTGAGGCGGTCTGGCAGGTGTGCAGCATACAGCACTACAGCAGGTGTGTGGCGCTGTAACGAGGGGGGGGGGGGGGAGGGGAGCAGGTGAGGAACGGCTCCACCTCCAGCGCCACTCAGCACGGTACTAGGTATCAACGTTCTGCGACGACACCACCAACGTTCTGGGATGACAACACCAGCGTTCTGGGACGACAAAACCAACGTTCTGGGATGACAACACCAGCGTTCTGGGACGACAAAACCAACGTTCTGGGACGACAACATCAAAGTTCTGGGACGACAACATCAACGCTCTGGGACGACAACGCCAACATTCTGAGACAACACCAACATTCTGGGACGACACCATTGTTCTGGGACGACGACACCAACGTTCTGGGGCAACAACATCAACGTTCTGGGACGATATTAACGTTCTGGGACGACAACACCAACGTTTTGGGACAACAACACCAACGTTCTGGGACGACAACACCAACGTTCTTGGACGACAACACCAACATTCTGGGACGACAACACCAAAGTTCTGGGACGACAACACAAAAGTTCTGGGACGACAACACAAACGTTCTAGGATGTCAACACCAACGTTCTGGGACGACAACATCAACGTTCTGAGACGACAACACAAACGTTCTAGGATGTCAACACCAACGTTCTGGGACGACAACATCAACGTTCTAGGACGACAACACCAACGTTCTGGGACGAGACCATCAACGCTCTGGGACGACAACACCAACGTTCTGGGACGACAACACCAACGTTTTGGGACGACAACATCAACATTCTGGGACGACAACATCAACGCTCTGGGACGACAACACCAACGTTCTGGGACGACAATACCAACGTTCTGGGATGACAACACCAACGTTCGGGGACGACAACACCACATTCTGGGACGACAACATCAACGTTCTGGGACGACAACAACAACGTTCTGGGACAAAAACATCAAAGTTCTGGGACGACGACATCAACGTTCTGGGACGACAACACCAACGTTCTGGGACGACAACATCAACGTTCTGGGACGACAACAACAACGTTCTGGGACGAAAACATCAAAGTTCTGGGACGACGACATCAACGTTCTGGGACGACAACACCAACGTTCTGGGACGACAACACCAACGTTCTGGGACGACAACAACAACGTTCTGGGACGAAAACATCAAAGTTCTGGGACGACGACATCAACGTTCTGGGACAACAACATCAACGTTCTGGGACGACAACACCAACGTTCTGGGACGACAACATCAACGTTCTGGGACGACAACACCAACGTTCTGGGACGACGACATCAACGTTCTGGGACGACAACACCAACGTTCTGGGACGACAACATCAACGTTCTGGGACGACAACATCAACGTTCTGGGACGACAACATCAACGTTCTGGGACGACAACACCAACATCCTGAGACAACACCAACGTTCTGGGACGACAACACCAACATTCTGGTACAACACCAACGTTCTGGGACGACAACACCAACGTTCTGGGACGACAACACCAACATTCTGGTACAACACCAACGTTCTGGGACGACAACACCAACGTTCTGGGACGACAACATCAACGGTCTGGGACGACAACACCAACATTCTGGTACAACACCAACGTTCTGGGACGACAACACCAACGTTCTGGGACGACAACACCAACGTTCTGGGACGACAACACCAACATTCTGAGACAACACCAACGTTCTGGGACGACATCACCAACGTTCTAGGACGACACCACCAACGTTCTGGGACGACAGCAGCGTTCTGGGACGACAGCAGCGTTCTGGGACGACATTAGCTTTCTGGGACGACACCAACAACGTTCTGGGATGACAACACCAACGTTCTGGGACGACACCAACAACGTTCTGGGACGACACCACCAACGTTCTGGGACGACAGCAGCGTTCTGGGACGACAGCAGCGTTCTGGGACGACATTAACATTCTGGGACGACAACACCAACGTTCTGGGACGACATCACCAACGTTCTGGGACGACAACATCAACGTTCTGGGACGACAACAGCGTTCTGGGACGACATCGGCGTTCTGGGACGACACCAACAACGTTCTGGGATGACAACACCAACGTTCTGGGACGACAAAACCAACGTTCTGGGACGACAAAACCAACGATCTGGGATGACAACACTAACGCTCTTGGACGACTCCACCAACGTTCTGTGACGACAACATCAACGTTCTGGGACGACAATATCAACATTCTGGGATGTCAACATCAACGTTCTGGGACGACAACATCAACGTTCTGGGACGACAACACTAACGTTTTGGGACAACAACACCCACGTTCTGGGACGACAATATCAACATTCTGGGATGTCAACATCAGCGTTCTGGGACGACAAAACCAACGTTCTGGGACGACAACACCAACGTTCTGGGACGACAACACAAACGTTCTGGGACGACAACATCAACGTTCTGGGACGACAACACCAACGTTCTGGGAGGACAACATCAACGTTCTGAGACGGCAACATCAACGTTCTGGGACGACAACGTCAACGTTCTGGGACGACAACACCAACATTCTGAGACAACACCAACGTTCTGGGACGACATCACCAACGTTCTGGGACGACAACATCAACGTTCTGGGACGACATCACCAACGTTCTGGGACGACATCACCAACGTTCTGGGACGACAACACCAACATTCTGAGACAACACCAACGTTCTGGGACGACATCACCAACGTTCTGGGACGACAACATCAACGTTCTGGGACGACATCACCAACGTTCTGGGACGACAACACCAACGTTCTGGGACGACAACATCAACGTTCTGGGACGACAACACCAACGTTCTGGGACGACATCACCAACGTTCTGGGACGACAACGTCAACGTTCTGGGACGACAACACCAACATTCTGAGACAACACCAACGTTCTGGGACGACATCACCAACGTTCTGGGACGACATCACCAACGTTCTGGGACGACAACACAAACGTTCTGGGACGACAACATCAACATTCTGGGATGTCAACACCAACGTTCTGGGACGATAACATCAACTTTCTGGGACAACATCAACGCTCTGGGACGACAACACTAACGTTCTGGGACGACAACATCAACGTTCTGGGACGACAACATCAACGTTCTGGGACGACAACATCAACGTTCTGGGACGACAACACTAACGTTCTGGGACGACAACACCAACGTTCTGGGACGACAACATCAACGTTCTGGGACGACAACATCAACGTTCTGGGACTACAACATCAACGTTCTGGGACGACCACACCAACGTTCTGGGACGACCACACCAACGTTTTGGGACGACCACACCAACATTCTGAGACAACACCAACATTCTGGGACAACAACGTTCTGGGACGACAACACCTACGTTCTGGGACTACAACATCAACGTTCTGGGACGACAACACTAACGTTCTGGGACGACAGCACAAACGTTCTGTGACGACAACATCAACGCTCTGGGACGACAACACCAACGTTCTGGGACGACAACATCAACGTTCTGGGACGACAACATCAACGTTCTGGGACGACAACACCAACGTTCTGGGACGACAACACCAACGTTCTGGGACGACAATACCAACATTCTGAAACAACACCAACGTTCTGGGACGACAAGATCAGCGTTCTGGGACGACAACACCAACATTCTGGGATGACAACATCAACGTTCTGGGACGACAACACAAAAGTTCTCGGACGAGAACATCAACGCTTTGGGGCGACAACACCAACTTTCTAGGACAACACCAACGTTCTCGGACGACAATATCAACGTTCTGGGACATCATCAACGTTCTTGGACGACAACACCAACAGTCTAGGACGACAACATCAACGTTCTGGGACGACAACACCATCGTTCTGGGACGACAACATCAACGTTCTGGAACGACAATACTAACGTTCTGGGACGACAACACCAACGTTCTGGGACGACAACATCAACGTTCTGGGACGACAACACCAACGTTCTGGGACGACAACATCAACGTTCTGAGACGACAACACAAACGTTCTGGGTCGTCAACATCAACGTTCTGGACAACAACAACAACGTTCTGGGACAACAAGATCAACGTTCCGGGACAACAACACCAACGTTCTTGGACGACAACATCAACGTTTTGGGACAACACCAGCGTTCAGGGACGACAAAACCAACGTTCTGGGAGGTCAACACAAACGTTCTCTGTCGACACAACCATCGTTCTGGGACGACGCAACGAACGTTCTGGGACGACACCACCAACGTTCTGGGACAAGATCAACGTTCCGGGACAACAACACCAATGTTCTTGGACGACAACTTCAACGTTTTGGGACAACACCAGCGTTCAAGGACGACAAAACCAACGTTCTGGGAGGTCAACACAAACGTTCTGGGACGACACAACCAAAGTTCTGGGACGACACCACCAACGTTCTGGGAGGTCAACACCAACGTTCTGGGACGACGAAACCGGCGTTCTGGGAGGTCAACACCAACGTTCTGGGACGACAATACCAACGTTCTGGGACGACAACACAAACGCTCTCGGACGGCAACATCAATGTTTTGGAACGACATCAACGTTCTGGGACGACAACAACGTTCTGGGGCGACAACACCAACGTTCTGGGAAGAAACACCAAGGTCCTGGGACGACAACACCAACGTTCTGGAACGACAACATAAATGTTCTGGGACGACATCACCAACGTTCTGGGACGACAACATCAGCGTTCTGGAACGACAACACCAACATCCTGGGACGACAACACCAACGTTCTGGGACGACAATACCAACGTTCTGGGACGACAACACAAACGTTCTCGGACGGCAACATCAATGTTTTGGAACGACAACATCAACGTTCTGGGACGACAACATCAACTTTCTGGGACGACATCACCAACGTTCTGGGAGGTCAACACAAACGTTCTGGGACGACAACATCTACGTTCTGGGACGACAATACCATCGTTCAGGAACGACAAAACCAAAGTTCCGGGAGGACAACACCAATGTTCAGGGACGACAACACCAACGTTCTGGGACGACAACAACATCGGTTCTGGGACGACAACGCAAACGTTCTGAGACGACAACACTAACGTTCTGGGAAGAGAATTTCAACGTTTTGGGACAACACTAACGTTCTGGGACAACACCAACGTTCTGGGACGACAACGTTAACGTTCTGGGACGACAACATCAACGCTCTGGAACGACAACACCAACGTTCTGGGACGACAACGTTAACGTTCTGGGACGACAACACAAACGTTCTGGGACGACAACATCAAAGTTCTGGGACGACAACATCAAAGTTCTGGGACGACAACATCAGCGTTTTGGGACATCAACATTCTGGGACGACAACACCAACGTTCTGGGACAGCAACTTCAACGTTCTGGGACAACAATCACAAACGTTCTGGGACACAACACCAACGTTCTGGGACAGCAACATCAACATTCTGGGACGACAACATCAACGTTCTGGGACAACAACACCAAGGTTTTGGGACGACATCAACGTTCTGGGACGAGAACACACACGATCTGGGACAACACCAACGTTCTGGGAGAACCCCAACGTTCTGGGACGACAACATCAACGTTCTGGGACAACATCAACGTTCTGGGACGACAATACCAACGTTCTAGGACGACAACATCAACGTTCTGGGACGACAACATCAACGTTCTGGGAAGACAACATCAACGTTCTGGGACGACAACGTCAACGTTCTAGGACGACAACATCAACGTTCTGGGACGACAACATCAACGTTCTAGGACGACAACATCAACGTTCTGGGACGACAACATCAACGTTCTGGGACGACAACACCAACGTTCTGGGACGACAACACCAACGTTCTGGGACGACAACACCAACGTTCTAGGACGACAACATCAACGTTCGGGGACAACACCAACGTTCTGGGACGACAACACCAACGTTCTGGGACGACAATACCAACGTTCTGGGACGACAATACCAACGTTCTGGGACGACAACACCAACGTTCTGGGACGACAACACCAACGTTCTGGGACGACAATACCAACGTTCTGGGACGACAACACCAACGTTCTAGGACGACAGCATCAACGTTCGGGGACAACACCAACTTTCTGGGACGACAACACCAACGTTCTGGGACAACAACACCAACGTTCTGGGACGACAACATCAACGTTCTGGGACGACAACACCAACGTTCTGGGACGACAGCATGAACGTTCCGAGAACTCAACACAAACGTTTCATGGGAAAGCTCATAAGAACGTTCCAGGAACGTCAACACGCATGGTTTGAGAAAGTCATTATGAACGTTTTGGGATTATCAGTAGAGTTTTGGGAGCGTCACTGGAGCGTCAACACGAACGTTTTGGCAATGTTCAATACGAACGTTCTGGGAACGTTAACGAGACGTTGTGAGTATTGACGTCATGTACGAGATATCCAGACAATATATATCATCTGTATTGATCATAGATGAAACATGAGACGACATCAGCTGATGATGACACACACACACACACACACATACACACATACACACACACACACACACACACACACATACACACACACACACACACACACACACATACACACACACACACACACACACACACACTCAGCCGATGAAGAGAGAGAGAGAGAGAGAGAGAGAGAGAGAGAGAGAGAGAGAGAGAGAGAGAGAGAGAGAGAGAGAGAGAGAGAGAGAGAGAGAGAGAGAGAGAGAGAGAGAAAGTGAGAGCCTGTGAAGATAACCTCAGTAATTACTGTTATCACACCCGGCAAGGAGACGGTGTGAGGAGATGATTAATGAGAGACTATATACTTAATGATATAGCTAATGGTATAGAGTTCTGTGTCTCTTTATATAGTTATTGACAACATCATAGTGTCTGTGATCTGCCTGCGCTGTGCCTCACACCCGCGGCACAGCGTCTGTAGCCTGGGTTGGCTGTGGCTCACACCCGCAGCACAGTGTCTGTAGCCTGGGTTGGCTGTGGCAGAGACCCGCAGCACAGTGTCTGTAGCCTGGGTTGGCTGTGCCTCACACCCGCAGCACAGCGTCTGTAGCCTGGGTTGGCTGTGCCTCACACCCGCAGCACAGCGTCTGTAGCCTGGGTTGGCTGTGCCTCACACCCGCAGTACAGTGTCTGTAGCCTGGGTTGTCTGTGCCTCACACCCGCAGCACAGCGTCTGTAGCCTGGGTTGGCTGTGCCTCACACCCGCAGCACAGCGTCTGTAGCCAGGGTTGGCTGTGCCTCACACCCGCAGCACAGCGTCTGTAGCCTGGGTTGTCTGTGCTTCAGGTGAGGTGGCACAGTAGAGACCAGTCATGGACGTTCCCTGCTGACCCAGCCACCGGCCCTCATGTTGCCCCTGAATTATGGTGTATCTTATCTCGCATCTCATCAGGAGACGTTTATCATGTGTCTCGTGAGGCGGGCGCTCAGGTGGGGCGAGGTGGGGCGGGATGGGTCATGGCAGTGGGGCGGCGTGGGGCGGGACGGGTCATGGCAGTGGGGCGGCGTGGGGCGGCGTGGGGCGGGACGGGTACATGGCAGGAGCGGGGCGGGGGAGTGTGTTGCTGCTACTGAGTCATCCTGCCAAATATTGCAACTATCCGGAACATACAGACAGTGATCATGATGAGGAAGAGCCAGGGTGACACAGCAAGCTGGGAAACTCACACTTCTCGGAGATACTTCAGTACTGATAACTGGGGAGGGAGGAGGGAGGGAATCTTGTTTATGATAGATAAACTGGAGGAGTCTGGATCCTCACGGTGGTCGGGAGTCATGGAGACACAAGACCTTAGAGTGTATACGAGGAAACTGGCCTTCCCCAACACCACAGTGAACACACGAGGATGAGAGCGAGTGATACACCATCATTGATGGATCTCATCTTCACACACGAATATTGAGAATATTATGTCACACGAATATTGAGAATATCAGACATGATGATCTATCTGGAAGAAGAGGTCTTGTGATGCTCAAGTGTGAGTATGTGCTGACGAGGACGTTGTAAGGGGGGCAGAGGTAAAGCATATCTTACAGAGCAGATATAATCGTAGGCACTTAACACAACCTTCAACAATATCTATGGTAATATAGGTTTGCAAGTGGTGTTCAGCAGCCAGGAAGCAGGGCTTTGTGGTGTACGGTGCCTGTGAAACTTACAAAAGAAGAGGGACGAAGTACCTACAGCCTTGAATTTACAAATAATGCTAAGAAAAAAGATAAAAATTATTTGATAGAAGATGTCAAAAATCAAAGGAACTTCACGCTATGCTGTCGAGAAGGTAGTGACAATGCTCCAGTCAGCCAGCATTTGTAGAGTATTAGACAACAAGGAATGGTTATAAGCAGAGTAAGAATGTACGAAGAAATAAACTTTGAAAAGCAGGAAAAATACTGAAACTTTCCCCTACGTTCATCAGGAGTTAGTTCTCAGTTGCAGAACAGCTCATCAGGCATAAATGGATCCAGAGGATCGAGTTGTAAAGGTGGATGTAATGTTACGTGAGGAACTGAATAACAAAATCAAGACTGTTTTTTTGCGCTGGAAATCACCATAGCCCCTAGACCAGTGAGATGGACTGAGGACGAGGAGGTTGAGGAAATGATCGAGATGTCTATAGATAGAAAGATAAAGTCAACGAAACCGAATCAACTTGACCCACACAAGGCTCACGCACCTGATGAAAGTTTCACTGTACGTGCCGAAGATGTGAGCAGATACGCTAAATTGACCACCTGAAATCCTGTTGAAGATGTCATTGGAAGAGTAGTCAGGAAATGAAAAGGCGAACGTCATATCTGTTTATGAGAGAGGCCACCGGGTGTGGTGCGTCAGGTTCTGGTAAAGATTAGTGGAATGTAAGTGGATGACGAGAATTCCACGAGAGAGTGAGCTCAGTATCAGACGACAGGGAAGGCTGGGTTGATTGTTCTTATCTGGAATGCCACAAAGCATTTGACACTGTACCACAAAGGAGGCTGACGAATAAGCTGGATCACCAGGCAGGAATAAGGAGACGCCTTCGGTGGATGGAGGAATGTCTCAGTGGGAGGGAACGAGGGACGCAGGCTAGATGGGTCCAGGTGACCAGCAGAGTGTCAGAGGTTCTTGTTCTGGGATCATTAGTCTACTTAATCTATATAAATAATTTGCCTGTAGGTATGGACTCCTGCCTGAATATGTTTGTAGATGATGCAGAGGTCATGAGGGGAGTGACGAGTGAGGAGGAGGACTGCATCAACGTACAAGGGGACCTAAACAGACTCCAAAGTTGGTCTGATACATGGCTGATGAGATTCCACCCGAGCTAACGTAAGGTAATGAAGATGTGACACAGTGAAAGAAGTTCTCAATATAATTACTATGTAGCAGGATATAAACTTCTGTATGTGAGGAGGACTTGTGAGTCAACATTGTCCCTAAACCTGTGGCCAGAGTCCCACATTAGGAGAATAGTGAAGGAGACCAAACTGTCTGACAGTAGAGGATGGTTGAGAGAGATGGTTCTTACCTACCACTGTAAGACTCAGTCCCCGTACACTACTAACTACAACTCCCTCCCTGTACACTACAACAAATAACTACAACTCCCTCCCCGTACACTAAAAACAAATAACTACAACTCCCTCCCCGTACACTACAAACAAATAACTACAACTTCCTCCCCGTACACTACAAACAAATAACTACAACTTCCTCCCCGTACACTACAACAAATAACTACAACTCCCTCCCCGTACACTACAAACAAATAACTACAACTTCCTCCCCGTACACTACAAACAAATAACTACAACTCCCTCCCCGTACACTACAAACAAATAACTACAACTTCCTCCCCGTACACTAAACAAATAACTACAACTCCCTCCCCGTACACTAAAAATGAATAACCACAAACAACTAAGACAGGATGATTATATTTACAACACAAAGCAGAAACAAACATGATGACGTATTGCCACGAAAACAAAACTACATTCAAAACTGACATAAAACTGACTTTAAAGATGCTAAAGTTAACGATTTCCAAACCATTTGTTATTGTATAGAACTTATTACACATGATTCATAGACCTTATTACATATAATTCATAGATCTTATTACACATAATTCATGGAACTTATTACACATAATTCATAGACCTTATTGCACATGATTCATAGACCTTATTACACATAATTCATAGAACATATTACACATAATTCATAGACCTTATTGCACATGATTCATAGACCTTATTACACATAATTCATGGAACTTATTACACATAATTCATAGAACTCATTACATATAATTCATAGACCTTATTACACATGATTCATAGACCTTATTACACATAATTCATTAAACTTATTATATATAATTCATAGAACTTATTACACATAATTCATAGACCTTATCACACATAATTCATAGAACTTATTACACATGATTCATACACCTTATTACACATAATTCATAGAACTTATTACATATAATTCAAAGATCTTATTACACATGATTCATAGACCTTATTACACATAATTCATAAAACTTACTATACATAATTCATAGAACTTATTACACATAATTTATAGACCTTATTACACATAATTCATAGAACTTATTACACATAATTCATAGACCTTATTACACATAATTCATAGACCTTATTACACATAATTCATAAAACTTATTACACAAAATTCATAGAACTTATTACACATAATTCATAGACCTTATTATACATGATTCATAGACCTTATTACACATGATTCATAAAACTTATTATACATAATTCATAGAACTTATTATACATAATTCATAGACCTTATTACACATAATTCATAAAACTTATTATAAATAATTCATAGAACTTATTACACATAATTCTTAGACCTTATTACACATAATTCATGGGACTTATTACACATAATTCATAGACCTTATTACACATAATTCATAAAACTTATCATACATAATTCATAGAACTTATTATACATAATTCTTAGACCTTATTACACATAATTCATAGACTTATTACACATAATTCATAGACCTTATTACACATAATTCATAAAACTTATTACATAATTCATAGAACTTATTACACATAATTCTTAGAACTTATTATATATAGTTCATAAAACTTATTATACAGATTTCAAAAAACTTATTACACATAATTCATAGAACTTATTAAACATAATTCATAGAACTTCTTTTCTTTCTTTTATACTTTGTCGCTGTCTCCCGCGTTTGCGAGGTAGCGCAAGGAAACAGACGAAAGAAATGGCCCAACCCCCCCCCATACACATGTACATACACACGTCCACACACGCAAATATACATACCTACACAGCTTTCCATGGTTTACCCCAGACGCTTCACATGCCTTGATTCACTCCACTGACAGCACGTCAACCCCTGTATACCACATCGCTCCAATTCACTCTATTCCTTGCCCTCCTTACACCCTCCTGCATGTTCAGGCCCCGATCACACAAAATCTTTTTCACTCCATCTTTCCACCTCCAATTTGGTCTCCCTCTTCTCCTCGTTCCCTCCACCTCCGACACATATATCCTCTTGGTCAATCTTTCCTCACTCATTCTCTCCATGTGACCAAACCATTTCAAAACTCCTTCTTCTGCTCTCTCAACCACGCTCTTTTTATTTCCACACATCTCTCTTACCCTTACGTTACTTACTCGATCAAACCACCTCACACCACACATTGTCCTCAAACATCTCATTTCCAGCACATCCATCCTCCTGCGCACAACTCTATCCATAGCCCACGCCTCGCAACCATACAACATTGTTGGAACCACTATTCCTTCAAACATACCCATTTTTGCTTTCCGAGATACTGTTCTCGACTTCCACACATTTTTCAAGGCTCCCAAAATTTTCGCCCCCTCCCCCACCCTATGATCCACTTCCGCTTCCATGGTTCCATCCGCTGACAGATCCACTCCCAGATATCTAAAACACTTCACTTCCTCCAGTTTTTCTCCATTCAAACTCACCTCCCAATTGACTTGACCCTCAACCCTACTGTACCTCATAACCTTGCTCTTATTCACATTTACTCTTAACTTTCTTCTTCCACACACTTTACCAAACTCAGTCACCAGCTTCTGCAGTTTCTCACATGAATCAGCCACCAGCGCTGTATCATCAGCGAACAACAACTGACTCACTTCCCAAGCTCTCTCATCCCCAACAGACTTCATACTTGCCCCTCTTTCCAGGACTCTTGCATTTACCTCCCTAACAACTCCATCCATAAACAAATTAAACAACCATGGAGACATCACACACCCCTGCCGCAAACCTACATTCACTGAGAACCAATCACTTTCCTCTCTTCCTACACGTACACATGCCTTACGCATAATTCATAGAACTTATTACATATAATTCTTTACACATACAACTCATTACACATAATTCATAGAACTTATTACACATAATTCATAAAACTTATCACGCATAATTCATAGAACATATTACGCATAATTCCTAGAACTCATTACACATAATTCATAGAACTTATTACATATAATTTACAAAACATACTACACATAATTCATAGAACTTATTACACATAATTCATAAAACTTATTACGCATAATTCATAGAACTTAATACGCATAATTCCTAGAACTCATTACACATAATTCATAGAACTTATTACATATAATTTACAAAACATACTACACATAATTCATAGAATTTATTACACATAATTCATAAAACTTATTAATCATAGTTCATAAACTTACACAGATTTCAAAGAAATTATTACACATAATTCTTAGAACTCATTACACAAAGTCATAGAATTTATTACACATAATTCATACAACATACTACACATAATTCATAGAACTTATTACACATAATCTATAAAACTTATTACACATAATTCATAGAATATACTACACATAATTCATAGTTTATTACACATAATTCATACAACTTATTACACATAATTCATAAAACGTATTACACATAATTCATACAACTTATTACACATATCTTATAGAACGTATTACACATAATTCACAAAACTTATTACACATAATTCATAAAACTTATTACACATAATTCATAGAACTTATTACATATAATTCTTAGAACCTATCACATAATTCATGGAACGTATTACACATAGAACTTCTTACATATAATTCATAGTATTCATATACATACTTTATGGAACTCATTACATATAATTCACAGAACTTATCACAATAATTCTTGGAAATTACTACATAATCCATAGCACTTATATACATAATTCACAGAACTTATTAAACGAAATTCATAGAACTTACATAATTCACAGAAGTTATTACAAATTATTCATAGAAATTATTACACATAATTCATAGCACTTACATACATAATTCACAGGACATATTACACATGATTCATAGCGCTTATATACATTCATAGAACGTATTACACATAATTGGCGCTTATATACATATTTTGTAGAACTTATTACACATGATTCATAGCACTTATATACATAATTAACAGAACATATTACACATAATTCATAGAACTTATTACACATAATTCATAGAACTTATTACACATAATTCATACAACTTATTACACATAATTCCATTGGTTTTCACGGTTCAAGTTGGGATGACATCTGTTGTCTAGATCTATGTCAAAAACACTGTTTTGAACAACTGACAATGAACGACCCTTGACCTGACCAGCGTGACCCCTCTCCCCTTGACCTGACCAGCGTGACCACACTTCACCTGAGGGTCAATTCCTCCTCTACAATGAAGTGTGTTCGGTGCAACAATCGTTACGATACTCCAAGAGCGCGTATGTGTTGCGACCGCTAATTACTCCATCCACTGTAACAAGGCAGTACCCCAGTTGATGGTTGAGTAATCACGAGGGGTCACGTGTCGTTTGTGTTGACCTTCTATCTCTCTGAGGGGTGGGCAGAATAATTTTTGGTGTAAGATATGTCGGCAAAATAACAGTGATGTTAACATAACGGCAGAATAACAGTAGTGTTAACATGTCGGCCGGATAACGATGGGCACTGTCTTAACATGTCAGCAGGATAACAGTGAGTACAGTCTTAACATGTTGGCAGGATAACAGTGGGTACTGTCTTAACATGTCGGCAGGATAACAGTGGGTACTGTTTTAACATGTCGGCAGGATGACAGTGGGTCCTGTCTTAACATGTTGGCAGGATAACAGTGGGTAGTGTTTTAACATGTCGGTAGGATAACAGTGGGTACTGTCTTAACTAGTTGGCAGGATAAGAGTGGGTAATGTCTTAACATGTCGGCAGGATTACAGTGCGTACTATGTTAACATGCCGATAGGATAACAGAGAGTACTATCTGAAGTTGTAGGCAGGATAACAGTGGGTAAAGTGTTAACAAGTACTGTCTTGACATGGCAGGATAAACAGTGGGTACTGTCTTCACATATTAGCAGGATAACAGTGGATACTGTTTTAACATATTGGCAGGATGAAACTTGGTACTGTCTTAACATGTCAGCAAGATAATAGTGGGTACTGTCTTAACAAGTCAGCAGAATAACGGTGGGTACTGTCTTAACATAGCAGGATAACAGTGGGTACTGTCTTAACATGTCGGCAGGACAACAATGGGTACTGTCTAAACATGGCAAGATAATAGTGGGTACTGTCTTAACATGTCGGCAAGATAACGGTGGGTACTGTCTTAGCATTTCGGCAGGATAACAGTGGTGTTAATATATTAGCAGGATAGCAGTGGGGACTGTCTTAACATGGCAGGATAACAGTGGGTACTGACTTAGCATGTCAGCAGGATAACGTTGGGTACTGTCTTAACATGGCAGGATAAGTGGGTATTGTCTTGACATGGCAGGATAACAGTGCTGTTAACATATCGGCAACACAGCAGTGGGTACTGTCTTAACATGTCGGCAGGGTAACAGTGGGTACTGTCTTAACATGTCGGCAGGGTAACAGCGGGTACTGTCTTAACATATCGGCAAGATAACAGTGGGTATTGTCTTACACGAAGGCAGGATAACGGTGGGTACTGTCTTAATATGTCGGCAGGATAACAGTGGGTACTGTCTTAACATGACGGCAGGATAACAGTGGTATCAACATATCAGCAGCATAACAGTGGGTACTGTCTTAACAAGTCGGCAGGATAACACTGGATAATGTATTAACGTCGACAGGATAACAGTGGTGTTAACATGTAGGCAGGATATTAGTGGGTGCTGTCTTAACATGTCGACAGGATAACAGGAAGTAGTCTTAACATGTCGGCAGGATAGCAGGGAGTAGTGTCTTAACATGTCGGCAGGACAACAGGCGTATTGAAATGTCGTCAGGATATCAGAGTACTTTCTTAACATGTCAACAGGATGACGGTGGGTACTGTCTTAACATGGCAGGATAACAGCGGTGCTAACATGTCGGCAGAGTAACTGTGGGTAGTTTCTTAATATGTCGACAGGATCACAGTGGGTACTGTCTTAACATATCGGCAGGATAACAGTGGATACTGTCTTAACATGTCGGCAGGAAAACAGTGGTGTTAACATGTCGGTAGGATAACAATCGGTACTGTCTTAACATGTTGGCAGGACAACAGTGGTGTTAACATATCGGCAGGATAACTGTGGGTACTTTCTTAACATGTCGACAGGATTACAGTGAGTACTGTCTTAACATATCAGCAGGAAAACAGTCGTTACTGTCTTAACATGTCGGCAGGATAACAGTGGGTACAGTCTTAACTTGTCGGCAGGATAACCGTGGTGTTAATATGTCAGCAGGATAACAGTCGATACTGTCTTAAAATGTTGGCAGGATAACAGTGGACACTGTCTTAACATATTGGCAGGATAACAGTATGTGGTCTGAACATGTCGGCAGGATAACGGTGGGTATGTCTTAACATGTCGGCAGGATGATGGTGGGTACTGTCTTAACATATCGGAAGGATAACGGTGGGTACTGTCTTAATATGTCTGCAGGATAACAGTGGGTACTGTCTCAACATGTCGACAGGATAACAGTGTGTACTGTCTTAATATGTCGACAGGATAACAGGGTGTACTGTCTTAACATATCGGTAGGATAACAGTGGGTACTCTTTTAACTTGTCAGCAGGACGACATTGGTGTTAACATGTCGGCAGGATAATGGTAGGCACTGACTTAACATGTCGATAGGGTAATGGTTGGTACTGTCTTAACATGTCGGCAGAATAACGGTGGGTACTGTCTTAACTCGGCATGATAACAGTGGTGTTAACATGTCTGCAGGATAACAGTGGGTACTGTCTTAACATTTTGGCAGGATAACAGTGGCTACTGTCTTACCATGCCGGCAGGATAATGGTGGGTACTGTTTTAACATGTCGGCAGGATAACAGTGGATATTGTCTTAACATGTCGGCAGGATAACAGTGGGTAGTGTCTTAACATGTCGGTAGGATAACAGAGGGTAGTGTCTTAACATGTCGGCAGGATAACAGTGGGTACTATCTTACCTTCCGGCAGGATAACAGTGGATACTGTCTTAACATGTCGACAGGATAACTTTGGGCACTGTCTTAACATGTCGGCAGGATAACAGTTGGTACTGTCTTAACATGTCGACAGTATAACAGCGGTGTAATATGTCAGCAGGATAACAGTCGATACCGTCTTAAAATGTTAGCAGAATAAAAGTGGATACTGTCTTAACATGTTGGCAGGATAACAGTGGGCACTGTCTTAATATGTCGATAGGATAACAGGGTGTACTGTCTTAACATATCGGTAGAATTACATTGGGTACTTTTTTAACTTGTAGGCAAGATGACAGTGGTGTTAACATGTCGGCAGGATAGCGATGAGAACTGACTTAACATGTCGATAGGATAATGGTTGGTACTGTCTTAACATGTCGACAGGATAACGGTGGGTACTATCTTACCTCAGAAGGATAACAGTGGTGTTAACATGTCGGCAGGATAACAGTGGGTACTGTCATAACATTTTGGCAGGATAACAGTGGGTACTGTCTTAACATGTCGGCAGGATAACAGTGGGTATTGCCTTACCTTTCGGCAGGATAACACTGAATATTTTCTTAACAAGTCGGAAGGATAACAGAGGTGTTAGCATGTCGGCAGGATATCAGTCGGTGCTGTCTTAACACCTCGGCAGGATAATTGTGAGTACTGTCTTAAGAGCCGGCAGGATAATAGAGGTGTTAACATGTCGGCAGGATATCAGTTGGTGCTGTCTTAACTTGTCGGCAGGATAACAGAGGGTACTGTCTTAACATGTCGACAGGATAACAGTGGGTACTGTCTTAACATGTCGGCAGGATAACAGTGGGTAGTGTCTTAACATGTAGGCAGGATAACAGTGGTGTTAGTATGTCGGCAGAATATCAGTGGGTACTGTCTTAACATGTCACCAGGATAACAGTGGGTATCGTCTTAACATGGCAGGATAACAGTTGGTACTGTGTTAACATGGCAGGATAACAGCGGTGTTAACATGTCGGCAGGATAACAGTGGGTACTGTCTTAACGTGTCGGCAGGGTAACATTGAGTCCTGTCTTAACATGTCGGCAAGATAACAGTGAGTGCTGTCTTAACATGTCGGCAGAATAACGGTTGGTACTGTTCTAACTTGTAGTCAGGATAACAATGGGTACTCTCTTCACTTGTCGGCAGGATAACTGTGGGTACTGTCTTAACATTTCGGCAGGATAACAGTGGTAACATGTCGGCAGAATAACAGTGGAGTTAAGTCGGCAGATAAGAGTGGTGTTAACATGTCGGCAGGATAACAGTGGTCTTAACATGTCGGCAGGATAACAGGGTTGTTAACATGTCGGCAGGATAACGGCGGGTAATGTCTTAACTTATCGGCTGGATAACAGTGGATACTGTCTTCAATTGTCGGCAGGATAACAGTGGGTACTGTCTTAACATTTCGGCAGGATAACAGTGGTGTTAACATGTCGGCAGGATAACAGTGGGTAATGTTTTAGTGTGTCGGCAGGATAACAGTGGGTACTGTCTTAGCATGTCGGCAGGATAACAGTGAGTACTGTCTTCACATGTTGGCAGGGTAACAGTGGGTAGTGTCTTAACATGTCGGCAGAATAACGGTGGGTACTCTCTTCACTTGTGGGCATGATAACAGTGGGTACTGTCTTAACATGTCGGCAGGATAACAGTGGGTACTGTCTTAACATGTCGGCAGGATAACAGTGGTTACTGTCTTAACTTGTCGGCAGAATAACAAAGGTGCTAACATGTCGGCAGGATAACAGTGGTGTTAACATGTCGGCAGGATAACAGTGGTGTTAGTATGTTGGCAGGATAAGAGTGGTGTTAACATGTCGGCAGGATAACAGCGGTATTAACATGTCGGCGGTATTAACATGTCGGCAGGGTAACGGTGGATACTGTCTTAACATGTCGGGAGGATAACAGTGGGTACTGTCTTCATTTGTCTGCAGGATAACAGTGGGTACTGTCGGCAGGATAACAGTGATATTAACATATCGGCAGGATAACAGTGGGGTTAACATGTCAGCAGGATAACAGTGGTGTTAACATGTCGGCAGGATAACAGTGGTGTTAACATATCGGCAGGATAACGGTGGGGTTAACATGTCGGCAGAATAACAGTGGTGCTAACATGTTGGCAGGATAACAGTGGTGTTAACATATCGGCAGGATAACGGTGGGGTTAACAAGTCGGCAGAATAACAGTGGTGCTAGCATGTCAGCAGGATAGCAGTGGTGTTAACATGACAGCAGGATAACAGTGGTGTTAACATATCGGCAGGATAACAGTGGTGTTGACATGTGGGCAGGATAACAGTGGGTACTGTCTTAACATGTCTGATAACGTTATTGGAATTTCTTATCATATTATAACTATGTTATCAACACTTCTGCAGCTCATTGTCTCATATTTGTTATCATCTACCAGTCTCTCTACAACCTCCTCCTCCCTAACCTCTACAACTTCATCCTCCCTAACCTCTCTAACCTCCTCCTCCCTAGCCTCTACAAGCTCCTCCTCCCTAACCTCTAAAACCTCTTCTTTAACCTCTTCAACTTCATCCTCCCTAACATCTACAACCTCCTCCTCCTCCCTAACCTCTACAACCTCTTCCCTAACCTGTACAACCTCCTCCTTCCTAACCTCTACAACCTCCTCCTCCTTCCTAACTTCTAAAACCTCCTCCTCCGTAACCTTTACAGCCTCCTCCCCAACCTCTACCACCTCCTCCTTAACCTTCCCAACCTCCTCCTCCTTAACCTTTACAACTTACTCCTCCCTAATCTTTAAACCTCCTCCCTAACCTTTACAACCTCCTCCTTATCCTCTACAACCTCCTCCCTAACCTCTACAACCTACTCCTCCCTAAACTTTTACATCTTCCTCTTCCTTAACCTTTACAACCTCCTCCCTAACCTTTACAACCTCCTCCTATGTAACCTTTACAATTTTCTCCCTAACCTCTACAACCTCTTCCCTAACCTCTACAACCACCTCCCTAACCTCTACAACCTCCTCCTACCTAACCTCCACATTTTCCTCCACAACCTTTACAACCTCTTCCCAAACCTCTATAACTTTCTCCTCCCTAACCTTTACAGCCTCCTCCCTAACCTATACAAAGATCTCCCTAACCTCAAAAACCTCTTCCTCCCTAACCTATACAACATCCTCCCTAACCTCTAAAACCTTCTCCTCCCTCACCTCTACAACCTCCTCCCTAACCCCGAACTTAACCTCTACAACCTCCTCCCTAACCTCTAACCTAACTTTTACAAACTCCTCCCTAACCTTGACAACCTCCTCCCTAACCTCTACAACCTCCTCCCTAACCTCTAACCTAACTTTTACAAACTCCTCCCTAACCTTGACAACCTCCTCCCTAACCTCTACAACCTCCTCCCTAACCTCTACAACTTCCTCCTCTGCCTAATTCACAGGTCGGTGTACACAACCTTGTGGTGCCGCACCATTCTAACCATAACATACAACATTACCTTACCTGTCGTCACAACCGTAATCCACTGGAAACTCCCTTGGCTTGTTGAACTTCTCTCACAACCTCACCACAGACAGCCCCTGTCCACATGAAACTTATCATCTTTCAAAGCTTTACAGGGAATTTCTACAACATGTCTATAACTCGTGCATGATATACAACCGGCCATACAACTGTGGACAGAAGATAACGGAGGCAGAGCTGAGGGTAAGGTCAGATAAGAGGTCAGATAACGGCTTGTAACTAAGTTATTACACGACCGCGTCACACACAGGCCACCAGCAACACTGAGGACCATGAGTTACCTGAACAACCAGAGGAGGGGCGGGCTGATGACCCCCCCACTCACACAGGTGCCCTTACAATCAAACGAGCAGACAGACGACCAGTTAAATAGATTGTTACTCTCCCGCCGCCGACAGCTAGACCTTACGTTTTCTTCATCTCACCTCCTACACTGCCTCAATAAGGTTAAGAATGGGGTACATATTCATACTTGTTTGCCTTCATCCAATTCCGACTCTACCCCGCCCCTCCGGGAAACAGCATCACAACCTCCTGCGTGTTGTAGAAGGCGACTAAAACTTGCTAGGGGGGGTGTGTCCTAGACCCTTCCTCTATTTCAGATAATGAGAAACAGGAGTCAAGTGTGTAGTGCTCCACCTCGAAGGCTCAGAATGAGGTTGTTTGGATGTGTGTGTGTGTGGTTGTAACCAAAATGAGAAAGAAAACGAGAGATAGGTATACCCTGTTCACTCAGATCTGATAGCTGAAGCCTAAGAACGTTTGAATTAAGAGTGCTGATTGGTCAATGCATCTCTCAGGATCGTGGGAAATCTAAGGTTCTTATTTTAACACATATATATTTGTAAATTGTTTACAATGTAAACAGCCAGTTTAAATATGGATTAATTTTCGTAGTTAAAGAGGTAAAAAAAAAAAAAATAGCGTAAAATGCTTTCCTTTATCAAGGAAAATCTAAATTGATTATAAAGTTTTATAAAACGATGAGTAATGTTTGAAGTAAATAAGGTCATGTAGGTGTTTTCAATCAACAAGGTGACGTGTTTTGTATCAAAAGGCAATTGTGCCAACTGTATGGACTCGTATGAAAGTATTGGTTAACTGCCAGTGTTCATTATTCTGTAGATAACTACTATTTGCTAGTTTACGTGATTTTTTGTACATCATTTGTGTCTGGCTTTATTTACAAGACTCAAAAAAAAGGCAAATTCGACATTAGGAGTTCAAAGGGCTTACATCTGGCACCAGCGCATTACATGCGCTTTCAGATCGTCAGTTTAATATTTTCATATTTATTCTCCACATTGCGTCCTGCACTAGTCACTATATTTCGGGAGATACAAGATCAATCAAATACTATTCCTGAATTGTTATATCACCTCATATTTCGGGTTATTTCTGGCTGAGGAAATAGTTGATAATGAAGAAATGGCGGGAAAGTAAAGTGACGCATACCAATGTCTGCCGACACAGCAACTTACTCCCCCGTTATCTACAGGTTTGTGATTGTTTATTTCACATCTTCTTACTCAAATGTAATGATTCTGAATACCTGGCTTAAATACCTAGTGATTCTGAATACCTGGCTTAAAAATAACTAGTGATTGTGAATACCTGGCTTAAAAATAACTAGTGATTGTGAATACCTGACTTAAAAATAACTAGTGATTGTGAATACCTGGCTTAAAAATAACTAGTGATTGTGAATACCTGGCTTGAAAATAACTAGTGATTGTGAAGACCTGGCTTAAAAATAACTAGTGATTGTGAATACCTGGCTTAAAAATAACTAGTGATTGTGAAGACCTGGCTTGAAAATAACTAGTGATTGTGAAGACCTGGCTTAAAAATAACTAGTGATTGTGAATACCTGGCTTAAAAATAACTAGTGATTGTGAATACCTGGCTTAAAAATAACTAGTGATTGTGAATACCTGGCTTAAAAATAACTAGTGATTGTGAATACCTGGCTTAAAAATAACTAGTGATTGTGAATACCTGGCTTAAAAATAACTAGTGATTGTGAATACCTGGCTTAAAAATAACTAGTGATTGTGAATACCTGGCTTAAAAATAACTAGTGATTGTGAAGACCTGGCTTGAAAATAACTAGTGATTGTGAAGACCTGGCTTAAAAATAACTAGTGATTGTGAATACCTGGCTTAAAAATAACTAGTGATTGTGAATACCTGGCTTAAAAATAACTAGTGATTGTGAATACCTGGCTTAAAAATAACTAGTGATTGTGAAGACCTGGCTTGAAAATAACTAGTGATTGTGAAGACCTGGCTTAAAAATAACTAGTGATTGTGAATACCTGGCTTAAAAATAACTAGTGATTGTGAAGACCTGGCTTAAAAATAACTAGTGATTGTGAATACCTGGCTTAAAAATAACTAGTGATTGTGAAGACCTGGCTTAAAAATAACTAGTGATTGTGAATACCTGGCTTAGAAATAACTAGTGATTGTGAATACCTGGCTTAAAAATAACTAGTGATTGTGAATACCTGGCTTAGAAATAACTAGTGATTGTGAATACCTGGCTTAAAAAAAAAAAAAAAGAGGGCCAAAGGACATACCTGAGTCTAGGTGAACAGGTAGGGAAGTTGATAAGGACGCATCATGGGATTACGTATTAGGTGATAGGCGTGTACGAAAAGAGACTTTGATGTGAACGTGTTGAGAGGGGCAGCTGGTGGGATGCCATGGTGGAGATGAGGATCATACCTGATCATGAGAGAGAGAGAGAGAGAGAGAGAGAGAGAGAGAGAGAGAGAGAGATGAGAATGTATATATGTGTAACATTATAAACGCTAAACCTGTGGTGAAGTGAAGTATGTCAAGTACGTGAGTTCTGTTCACGCTTTACGAAAGCACTCACGAGAATATGTGATTCCACGCACTCAACGCACTCACCATACGAGATGAAACGTACTCATCATACAAGAGACAAAACGCACTCATCATACAAGAGACGAAACGTACTCATACAAGATACGATACGCACTCATCACACAAGAGACGAAACGCACTCATCATACAAGAGACGAAACGTACTCATCATACAAGAGACGAAACGCACTCATCACACAAGAGACGAAACGTACTCATCATACAAGAGACGAAACGCACTCATCATACAAGAGACGCAACGCACTCATCATACAAAAGACGAAACGCACTCATCATACAAGAGACGAAACGCATTCATCATACAAGAGACGCAACGCACTCATCATACAAAAGACGAAACGCACTCATCATACAAGAGACGAAACGCACTCATCATACAAGAGACGCAACGCACTCATCATACAAAAGACGAAACGCACTCATCATACAAGAGACGAAACGCATTCATCATACAAGAGACGCAACGCAATCATACAAAAGACGAAACGCACTCATCATACAAGAGACGAAACGCACTCATCATACAAGAGACGAAACGCATTCATCATACAAGAGACGAAACGCACTCATCATACAAGAGACGAAACGCACTCACCATACAAGAGACGAAACGAAACGCATTCATCATACAAGAGACGAAACGCACTCATCATACAAGAGACGCAACGCACTCATCATACAAGAGACGAAACGCACTAATCAAACTCAGGATCCTGCAAGGCAAGTCGATGCATTTAAGAATTACGCGAAAATTAATTGGTCTTCGAGGACGATGTGAAGTTTAATGAACTCGTAAAACGTTAAAAAGGATTATATATAAATTCCAATCTGCATACAAAGGTGGTTTTCCCAACTACATTATACAACTCTTCGGCCGGGAAGATTGTCCATAATTTTCACTTTCTGGGCTGTTAATGTCCACTCCCTCTCTCTCCCCCGACGCCTATAACAATAAATTCCAGACTTTTCAAAGTGGCAGTGAAGACAAACGCGCGTCCGTCCTGGCGCAGCCAAATATCGGACCAGTTCGGTAAAGCCGTTGTACAGTGACACATGTGGTCATAGGTGAGCAACAGGTTCGAACCCTATTTGTATTTGCAGTTAAGACGACCATAGGAAGATCCAGCAGGCCTGCCTGTGTGTTGTGACCATAGGAAGATCCAGCAGGCCTGCCTGTGTGTTGTGACCATAGGAAGATCCAGCAGGCCTGCCTGTGTGTTGTGACCATAGGAAGATCCAGCAGGTCTGCCTGTGTGTTGTGACCATAGGAAGATCCAGCAGGTCTGCCTGTGTGTTGTGACCATAGGAAGATCCAGCAGGCCTGTCTGTATGTTGTGACCATAGGAAGATCCAGCAGGCCTGCCTGTGTGTTGTGACCATAGGAAGATCCAGCAGGTCTGCCTGTGTGTTGTGACCATAGGAAGATCCAGCAGGTCTGCCTGTATGTTGTGACCATAGGAAGATCCAGCAGGTCTGCCTGTGTGTTGTGACCATAGGAAGATCCAGCAGGTCTGCTTGTATGTTGTGACCATAGGAAGATCCAGCAGGTCTGCCTGTATGTTGTGACCATAGGAAGATCCAGCAGGTCTGCTTGTATGTTGTGACCATAGGAAGATCCAGCAGGTCTGCCTGTATGTTGTGACCATAGGAAGATCCAGCAGGCCTGCCTGTGTGTTATGACCATAGGAAGATCCAGCAGGTCTGCCTGTATGTTGTGACCATAGGAAGATCCAGCAGGTCTGCCTGTATGTTGTGACCATAGGAAGATCCAGCAGGTCTGCCTGTATGTTGTGACCATAGGAAGATCCAGCAGGTCTGCCTGTATGTTGTGACCATAGGAAGATCCAGCAGGTCTGCCTGTGTGTTGTGACCATAGGAAGATCCAGCAGGCCTGCCTGTGTGTTATGACCATAGGAAGATCCAGCAGGTCTGCCTGTATGTTGTGACCATAGGAAGATCCAGCAGGTCTGCCTGTATGTTGTGACCATAGGAAGATCCAGCAGGCCTGCCTGTGTGTTATGACCATAGGAAGATCCAGCAGGTCTGCCTGTATGTTGTGACCATAGGAAGATCCAGCAGGTCTGCCTGTATGTTGTGACCATAGGAAGATCCAGCAGGTCTGCTTGTGTGTTGTGACCATAGGAAGATCCAGCAGGTCTGCCTGTGTGTTGTGACCATAGGAAGATCCAGCAGGCCTGCCTGTGTGTTGTGACCATAGGAAGATCCAGCAGGTCTGCTTGTGTGTTGTGACCATAGGAAGATCCAGCAGGTCTGCCTGTGTGTTGTGACCATAGGAAGATCCAGCAGGTCTGCCTGTGTGTTGTGACCATAGGAAGATCCAGCAGGTCTGCCTGTATGTTGTGACCATAGGAAGATCCAGCAGGTCTGCCTGTATGTTGTGACCATAGGAAGATCCAGCAGGTCTGCCTGTATGTTGTGACCATAGGAAGATCCAGCAGGTCTGCCTGTATGTTGTGACCATAGGAAGATCCAGCAGGTCTGCCTGTATGTTGTGACCATAGGAAGATCCAGCAGGTCTGCCTGTATGTTGTGACCATAGGAAGATCCAGCAGGTCTGCCTGTATGTTGTGACCATAGGAAGATCCAGCAGGTCTGCCTGTATGTTGTGACGGTGCATCATGACAAAGCCACTGAGGGAGAGGCGTTCGGGAGGTGAGTGTGTGGGTGTTGAGGGATCGGACGGAGAGAGAGAGAGAGAGAGAGAGAGAGAGAGAGAGAGAGAGAGAGAGAGAGAGAGAGAGAGAGAGAGAGAGAGAGACAGACAGACAGACAGAGATGATCTATCAACTTGTTAGGGTCATTCAGGCCGTCGACGACCCTCAGGATCATCCTTGTGACCCTCAGGATCATCCTTGTGACCCTCAGGATCATCCTTGTGACCCTCAGGATCATCCTTGTGACCCACCAGTCCAATTATTTTAAACATGACCTTCAGGTGTGCAGAGTTATTCCTCAGGTGTTCAAGGTTATTCCTTGGGTGTTCAAGGTTATTCCTCAGGTGTTCAAGGTTATTCCTCAGGTGTTCAAGGTTATTCCTCAGGTGTTCAAGGTTATTCCTTGGGTGTTCAAGGTTATTCCTCAGGTGTTCAAGGTTATTCCTCAGGTGTTCAAGGTTATTCCTCAGGTGTTCAAGGTTATTCCTCAGGTGTTCAAGGTTATTCCTTGGGTGTTCAAGGTTATTCCTCAGGTGTTCAAGGTTATTCCTCAGGTGTTCAAGGTTATTCCTCAGGTGTTCAAGGTTATTCCTTGGGTGTTCAAGGTTATTCCTTGGGTGTTCAAGGTTATTCCTCAGGTGTTCAAGGTTATTCCTCAGGTGTTCAAGGTTATTCCTCAGGTGTTCAAGGTTATTCCTCAGGTGTTCAAGGTTATTCCTCAGGTGTTCAAGGTTATTCCTTGGGTGTTCAAGGTTATTCCTCAGGTGTTCAAGGTTATTCCTCAGGTGTTCAAGGTTATTCCTCAGGTGTTCAAGGTTATTCCTTGGGTGTTCAAGGTTATTCCTCAGGTGTTCAAGGTTATTCCTCAGGTGTTCAAGGTTATTCCTCAGGTGTTCAAGGTTATTCCTCAGGTGTTCAAGGTTATTCCTCAGGTGTTCAAGGTTATTCCTCAGGTGTTCAAGGTTATTCCTCAGATGTTCAAGGTTATTCCTCAGGTGTTCAAGGTTATTCCTCAGGTGTTCAAGGTTATTCCTCAGGTGTTCAAGGTTATTCCTTGGGTGTTCAAGGTTATTCCTCAGGTGTTCAAGGTTATTCCTTGGGTGTTCAAGGTTATTCCTCAGGTGTTCAAGGTTATTCCTCAGGTGTTCAAGGTTATTCCTTGGGTGTTCAAGGTTATTCCTTGGGTGTTCAAGGTTATTCCTCAGGTGTTCAAGGTTATTCCTCAGGTGTTCAAGGTTATTCCTCAGGTGTTCAAGGTTATTCTTCAGGTGTTCAAGGTTATTCCTCAGGTGTTCAAGGTTATTCTTCAGGTGTTCAAGGTTATTCCTTGGGTGTTCAAGGTTATTCCTCAGGTGTTCAAGGTTATTCCTCAGGTGTTCAAGGTTATTCCTTGGGTGTTCAAGGTTATTCCTTGGGTGTTCAAGGTTATTCCTCAGGTGTTCAAGGTTATTCCTCAGGTGTTCAAGGTTATTCCTCAGGTGTTCAAGGTTATTCCTCAGGTGTTCAAGGTTATTCCTCAGGTGTTCAAGGTTATTCCCCAGGTGTTCAAGGTTATTCTTCAGGTGTTCAAGGTTATTCCTCAGGTGTTCAAGGTTATTCTTCAGGTGTTCAAGGTTATTCCTTGGGTGTTCAAGGTTATTCCTCAGGTGTTCAAGGTTATTCTTCAGGTGTTCAAGGTTATTCCTTGGGTGTTCAAGGTTATTCCTCAGGTGTTCAAGGTTATTCCTCAGGTGTTCAAGGTTATTCCTCAGGTGTTCAAGGTTATTCCTCAGGTGTTCAAGGTTATTCCCCAGGTGTTCAAGGTTATTCTTCAGGTGTTCAAGGTTATTCCTCAGGTGTTCAAGGTTATTCTTCAGGTGTTCAAGGTTATTCCTTGGGTGTTCAAGGTTATTCCTCAGGTGTTCAAGGTTATTCTTCAGGTGTTCAAGGTTATTCCTTGGGTGTTCAAGGTTATTCCTCAGGTGTTCAAGGTTATTCTTCAGGTGTTCAAGGTTATTCCTTGGGTGTTCAAGGTTATTCCTCAGGTGTTCAAGGTTATTCTTCAGATGTTCAAGGTTATTCCTCAGGTGTTCAAGGTTATTCCTCAGGTGTTCAAGGTTATTCTTCAGGTGTTCAAGGTTATTCCTCAGGTGTTCAAGGTTATTCCTTGGGTGTTCAAGGTTATTCCTCAGGTGTTCAAGGTTATTCCTCAGGTGTTCAAGGTTATTCCTTGGGTGTTCAAGGTTATTCTTCAGGTGTTCAAGGTTATTCCTCAGATGTTCAAGGTTATTCCTTGGGTGTTCAAGGTTATTCCTCAGGTGTTCAAGGTTATTCTTCAGGTGTTCAAGGTTATTCCTCAGGTGTTCAAGGTTATTCCTTGGGTGTTCAAGGTTATTCCTCAGGTGTTCAAGGTTATTCCTTGGGTGTTCAAGGTTATTCCTCAGGTGTTCAAGGTTATTCCTCAGGTGTTCAAGGTTATTCCTTGGGTGTTCAAGGTTATTCTTCAGGTGTTCAAGGTTATTCCTCAGGTGTTCAAGGTTATTCCTTGGGTGTTCAAGGTTATTCTTCAGGTGTTCAAGGTTATTCCTCAGGTGTTCAAGGTTATTCCTTGGGTGTTCAAGGTTATTCTTCAGGTGTTCAAGGTTAATGCTCAGATGTTCAAGCTTATTCCAAAGATGTTCAAGGTTATTCGTCAGGTGTTTAAGGTCAGGTTTTCAAGGCTATTCCTCAGATGTTCAAGGTCATTCCTCAGATGTTCAAGGTTATTCATCAAGTGTTCAAAGTAATTGCTCAGATGCTCAAGATTATTCTTCAGGTGTTCAAGATCATTCCTCAGATGTTAAAGATTATTCCTCAGGTGTCCAAGGTCATTCCTCAAATTTTCAAGGTTATTCTTCAGGTGTTCAAGGTAATTTCTCGGATGTTCAAGGTTATTGATCAGGTGTTCAAGCTCATTCGTCACACGTTCAAGGTTATTCCTCAGATGTTAAAGGTTATTCCTCAAGTGTTCAAGGTCATTTCTCAGTTTAATGGTTATTCGTCAGGTGTTCAAAGTAATTCCTCAGGTGTTCAAGATTATTCCTCAGGTGTTCATGGTCATTCCTCACATATTCAAGGTTATTCATCAAATGTTCAAGGTCATTCCTCACATATTCAAGGTTATTCATCAAATGTTCAAGGTCATTCCTCATACGTTCAAGGTTATTTCTCAGGTGTTCAAGGTTATTCCTCAGATGTTCAAAGTTATTCATCAGGTGTTCAAGGTCATTCCTCAGATGTTCAAGGTTATTCCTCAGGTGTTCAAGGTCATCCTTTAGATGTTCAAGGTCATTGACAAAATGTTCAAGGTCATTCCACAGATCTTCAAGGTCATTCCTCATATGTTCAAGGTTATTCCTCAGACGTTCAAGGTTATTTCTCAGAAGTTCAGTGTTATTCCTCATGTGTTTAAGATCATTCCTCAGATGTTCAAGATCATTATTCAGATGCAAAGGTTATTCCTCAGGTGTTCCACGCCATTCTTCAGATGTTCAAGGTTATTCTTCAGGCGTTCAAGGTAATTCCTCAGATGTTCAGTGTTATTCCTCATGTGTTTAAGATCATTCCTCAGATGTTCAAGGTTATTGATCAGGTGTTCAAGCTTCATTACTCAGATGTTCAAGACAAGTCCTCAAATGTTCAAGGTCATTCCTCAGATGTTCAAGGTTATTCCTCAGATGTTCACGGTTATTCCTCAGGTGTTCAAGGTCATTATTCAGATGTTCAAGTTAATTCCTCAGTTGGTCAAGGTTTTTTCAGGTGTTCAAGGTAATTCCTTAGATTTTCAAGGTTATTCATCAAAAGTTCAAGATTATTCCTCAGATGTTCAAAGTTATTGATCAGGTATTCAAGGTCATTTCTCAGACGTTCAAGGTTATTTCTCAGATGTCTAAGGTTATTCCTCAGATGTTCAAGGTTCTTCTTCAGGTGTTCAAGATGATTCCTCAGATGTTAGAGGTTACTCCACAGGTACTGAAGGTCATTCCTCAGATGTTTAATGTTATTGATCAGGTGTTCAAGGTCATTACTCAAAGGTTCAAGATTATTCCTCAGGTGTTCAAGGTCATTCCTCAGATGTTCAAGGTTATTCCTCAGGTGTTCAGAGTTATTCCTCAGATGTTCAAGGCCATTATTCAGATGTTCAAGTAAATTCCTCATGTGGTCAAGGTCATTCCTCAGATGTTCAAGGTTTTTCTTCAGGTATTATAGGTAATTCCTCAGGTGTTCAAGGTTATCACTAAGGTGTTCAAGGTAACTCCTTAGCTGTTCAAAGTTATTGATCAGATGTATAAGGTCATTCCTGAGACGCTCAAGGTTATTCCCCAGATGTTCAAGGCTATTCATTAGATGTTCAAGGTTATTCCTCAGATGTTCAAGGTTATTTCTTAGGTTTTCAAGGCCATTCCTCAGATGTTCAAGGTTATTCCTCAGGTGTTCAAGGTCATTCCTCAGATGTTCAAGGTTATTGAGTAGGTGTTCAACGTCAATACTCAGATGTTCAATATTATTCCCAGATGTTCAAGGTTATTCCTCAGAAGTTCCAGGTCATTCCTCAGATGTTCATGGCTATTCCTCCGGTGTTCAAGGTCATTCCTCAGATGTTCAAGGTTATTCTTCAAGTGTTCAAGGTTATTCCTCAGGTTTTCAGTTATTACTTATGTGTTCAAGGTTGTTTCTCTGATGTTCAAATTTATTATGCAGGTGTTTAAGGTCATTCCTCAGATGTTCTGGTGTTCAAGGTCATTCCTCACATGTTCAAGGTTATTGATCAGGTGTTCAAAGTAATTCATTTGATGTTAAAGGTTATTGATCAGGTGTTCAAGTTCATTACTCAGATGTTGAAAATTATTCCTCAGGTGTTTAAGGTAATTCCTCAGATGTTGAAAATTATTCCTCAGGTGTTCAAGGTCATGCCACAGATGTTCAAGATTATTGCTCAGGTGCTGAAGGTAATTCCTTAGATGTTCAAGGTTATTCCTCAGGTGTTTAAGGTCATTCCTCATATGTTCAGAGTTATTGATCAGGTGTTCAAGGTTGTTCCCAGATGTTCAAGATTATTGCTCAGGTGTTCAAGGTTATTCCTCAAATGTTCAAGGTTATTCTTCAGGTGTTCCTGGATATTCCTCAGGTGTCAAGGTTTTTCCTCGGGTGTTCAAGGTTATTCTTCAGGTGCTCAAGATAATTCCTCAGATGTTCAAAGTTATTGATCAGGTGTTCAAGGTCATTCCTCAGACGTTGAAGGTTATTCCTGATGTTCAAGGTTATTCCTCAGATGTTCAAGGTTATTCCTCAGATGTTAAAGGTCATTTCTCAGATGTTAAAGGTCATTTCTCAGATGTTCAAGGTTATTCTTCATGTGTTCAAGATTATTCCTCAGATGTTAAAGGTTATTCCTCAGGTGTTCAAGGTCATTCCTCAGATGTTCAAGTTCATTATTCAGATGTTCATTGTTACTGATCAGGGGTTTAAGGTCATTACTCAGACGCTCAAGGTTATTCCTCAGATGTTCAAGGTTATCCCTCAGATGTTCAAGGTTATCCCTCAGATGTTCAAGGTTATTCTTCAGGTTTTCAAGGGTATTTTTTGGGTGTTCAAGGTTATTCTTCAGGTGTTCAAGGTAATTCCTCAGATGTTCAAGGTTATTCCTCAGGTGGTCAAGGTCTTTCCTCAGATATTCAAGGTTACTGATCAGATGTTCGAGGTCAGTACTTAGATGTTCAAGATTATTCCTCAGGTGTTCAAGGTTATTCCTCAGATGTTCAAGATTATTCCTCAGGTGTTCAAGGTTATTCCTCAGATGTTCAAGGCTATTTCTCAGGTGTTCAAGGTCATTCCTCAGACGTTCAAGGTTATTCCTCAGATGTTCAAGGTTATTCCTCAGGTGTTCAAGGTCATTCCTCAAATGTTCAAGGTTATTCCTCAGATGTTCAAGTTTATTTCTCAGGTGTTCAAGGTCATTCCTCAAACGTTCAAGGTTATTCCTCAAGTGTTCAAGGTCATTCCTCAGATGTTCATGATCATTCCCCAGGTGTTCAAGGTTATTTCTCAGATGTTCAAGGTTATTCCTCAGGTGTTCAAGGTTATTCCCAGATGTTCAAGTTTATTTCTCAGGTGTTCCAGGTCATTCCTCAGATGTTCAAGGTTATTCCTCAGATGTTCAAGTCTATTTCTCAGATGTTCAAGGTTATTCCCCAGATGTTCAAGATTATTCCTCAGGTGTTCAAGGTTATTTCCCAGATGTTCAAGTTTATATCTCAGGTGTTCAAGGTCATTCCTCAGATGTTCAAGGGTATTCCTCAGGTGTTTAAGGTCATTCCTCAGATGTTCAAGATTATTCCTCAGGTGTTCAAAGTTATTTCCCAGATGTTCAAGTTTATATCTCAGGTGTTCAAGGTCATTCCTCAGATGTTCAAGGTTATTCCTCAGGTGTTCAAGGTTATTCCTCAAATGTTCGAGGTTATTCCTCAGATGTTTAAGATTATTCCTCAAATGTTTAACGCTGTTCCTCAGATGTTCAAGGTTAATCCTCAGATGTTCAATTCTATTCCTCAGTTGTTCAAGGTTATTCCTCGGGTGTTTAAGGCTTTTCCTCAGATGTTCAAGATTATTCCTCAGATGTTCTAGGTTATTCAGCAAATGTTCAAGGTTATTCCTCAGATATTCAAGGTTATTACTCAAGTGTTCAAGGTTATTCCTTAAGTGTTCAAGGTTATTCCTCAGGTGTTCAAGGTTATTCCTCAGATGTTCAGGGTTATTCCCCAGGTGTTCAAGGCTATTCCTTGGGTGTTTAAAGCTTTTCCTCAGATGTTCAGGGTTATTCCTCAGGTGTTTAAGGCTTTTCCTCAGGTGTTCAAGGTTATTCTTCATGTGTTCAAGGTTACTCCTCAGGTGTTCAGTTATTCCTCAGGTGTTCAAGATTATTCCTCAGATGTTCAGTTATTCCTCAGGTGTTCAAGGTTATTCCTCAGATGTTCAAGGTTATTCCCCAGGTGTTCAAGGTTATCCCTCAGATGTTCAAGGATATTCCTCAGATGTTCAAGGTTATTCCTCAGGTGTTCAAAGTTATCCCTCAAATGTTCAAGATTACTCCTCAGATGTTCAAGATTATTCCTCGGCTGTTCAAAGCTGTTCCTCAGGTGTTTAAGAAAGTTTCATCATTATAAATGTTCGTTAGGAGATAATGGGTCAAAACATCGCAGGTTTCGTCACAACATTCCTCTGTTTCCTCCCTTTAACAGCCAAAATCTTCCTGACCACCGCCATAGATTTCAAGCTATTATTCCATTCTATTCTATTAAATTTTATTGATACAAATTCCTGACTCCTGTGGTTATTCCCGGCCCGCTAGCCTCTCTACCGATGTTCCTACACACACACACACACACACACACACACACACAAGCTACGTTCGCTGGTACAGTAGGGCAACTACCCAAGGGCAATCCCAGGACTGAAGCACAGCGGCAGTGTCCATCTACTAACTGCAGTCCTCTGCTTCCTTCGGGCGGCAGTACTGTGCGACCAAAGCCGGAGCGTCCACCCTTGTCACGGGTATTTCGCTTGGTGGTACCCGTCACGCATAACCCATTCCTCGGAATAGCGTGCCAGCCACTGTTGGTATGTCGGGTACCAGCTACAGTCATGAGGGAGCGGCCGACGACCGTTCACCCACTTGCCCACATTGTGGGAAGACCTTTGCTAGCTTTCGGGGCCGTAGGGTCCATGATAGGCAGGCACATGCCAACTCCTTCCACCAGGAGTTGGCAACACGACACGTTCTGTCCAAGGCTCGATGGTCTGACGAGGAGGTGGAGCTCCTCGCCAGGGCTGAGGCCAAGATGGCAGCTGGTCCCTCACTGGTTGCCGGACAAGGCTTGAACCAGCGGTTGCGGGAGATTGTTCCATCTAGGATGGTCGAAGTGATCAAAGGCCTCCGACGCAAAGGCGTCGTATAAGACTAGGGTTCAGGAACTGACCTCGGACATCAACCTCCTCCAGGAAACTGGTGAATGCGAGGTGATGGATGGTGTGTCGAGTGAGAGGCGTGTCCCATCCACATCAGGAAGCAACACGCGGAGTGGCACCTCGGAGGAAGCGTCACGTGCGGGAATGCACGTGCGTGCCGACTCCAGTGGAGAGGGTCCTGCAGGTGCTGATGGGGAGGATACTACCCTCGAAGGAGAGAGGCCCACCGCCTCTGGCCTGCTGGGGGCTGCTCCCACGGTTTTATCTGTCCCAGCTGCTCCGCGGGTCCCCCAATCCCAGTCAACTGCTTCCTTTGTGGCGGAGACTGTCACGTACCTCGACACATTAGGACCTGGCCCCACAACTCCATCGTGGGGTGAGGACATCCTAAATGTTGCCCTGAACCACTTGCGTCAGGGTGGCAGCCTCGCCGCGATCAGGGTAGCCGCAGAGCACGCCATACATATGACAAGCTCCTGTGGCTCACCCGAAGACCGACGGAATCGTGGTGGAGATGGACCTAGGCAGTCGACGAACTCTGGCCGCGCACGCCGCGCCGAGGAGGTTCCGTTGCGTGGAAATCGCCTTAGACGGGAACAATACCACAAAGTACAGAGGCTTTATCGACAGAATAAGCCTTTGGCCGCTGGACTGGTTCTTAAAGGCGACTGGGATGTATCGCCAACTTCGGTTGGGCCGGAACGCCTCAACCCCTTTTGGGGGAGCTCTCTTCTCTCGACCATCTGAGCCGGACGGACGTGCCATTACCGATTGTGACCAAGAAAATGGACAACTAGCAGAGGTTGTCACCGTAAGCGAGATAGCACATCACCTCAAAGCCACTCGAACATCTGCCCTGGTCCTGACGGGATGTCGACTCGATTGCTGAAGTCCATTCCTCCGAGAGTCCTAGCCAAAATGTTCAACCTGTGGCTAGCTACGTCTGCATTGCCAGAACCACTAAAGGCAAATCGTACGGTGGTGATACCAAAAGTACCTAACCCAACTGAACCCAAGGACTACAGGCCAATTACCGTCTCTGGTGCCGTAGTCCGTCTGCTCCACAAAGTCTTGAGCAGCCGCATCTCGAGCCTCGTCCAGATCGATGAAGCTCAAAAGGCATTCGTCCCTGTGGACGGATGCCTTGAGAACCTCACGATCTTGGATGCGATCGTCGGTCGTGCGCGGGCACACGCCCACGGTGTGCACCTGGCATTCCTCGACATGGCCAAAGCATTCGATAGTGTTAATCATAGCACTGTCGAGCGGGCCATGTCGCGGAAGGGCATTCCAGCCCTCGTCAGGGAAGATGTCAGGTCGACGTATGACCGAGCCTTCACACACATCGAAGGCAGCGACGAGATGTCGGGAAGGATAAACATGACTCGTGGGGTCAAGCAGGGTGACCCACTATCACCTATTCTCTTTAACCTTGTGATTGACGAGGGAATCGCAAGGGTAAAGGAGACTGGTGTAGGGGTTGGGTTAGGCATTTGCCGATGATTTGGTCCTGGTTGCGCAGACGCCCACTGGCTAGCAACAGGCAATTGACGTGATGGCCAGGACCCTCGAGGGGGTTGGGCTTCAAGTTAACCATGGGAAATGTCGTACCCTCAGCATGGAGGTCGACGGCAAACGCAAGACTTGGTACGTCAGTAAGAACAGGACGTTCCAAGTCTTGGGTAGCGACGTCAGATCCATGAATGCTGAGGACGATTATAAGTACCTCGGCATCCTTGTCGGAGCAGGAGGCCGGCGAAAGTCCTACGGTGCCCTGCTAGAAGAGGGGCTCCATAACATCACCAGAGCCCCTCTAAAACCTCAACAACGGATTGCGTTACTTGTGGGACATCTGGTGCCTAAGCTCATGCATCGCTTTGTGCTGGGGGAAGTTTATAAGACGCAATTAGCACGCATGGACAGACAGGTGCGAGTCGCGGTTCGCCGCTGGCTCTTCCTATCCCATGACGTGCCTTGTGCATACTTCCACTCGGCAGCAGGAGATGGTGGGCTTGGTATACCGGACTTTGTCTCGACCGTCCGACTCAATAAACAAGCCAGGTTCGAGAAGTTACTCACCTCGACCGACCCGGTGATTCATGCGGCTGTCCGGGAGCCTGCAGTGTTGAGGAAGCTGCAGCGCTGGACTGGACCCGCGTGCATTGCTGGTCGGCAGGCGGGGAACAAACTCGAACGCAAACACGTGTGGAGAGCCAATCTGGTCAGCACCGTTGACGGTGCGGGTCTCGCTCCATCTGCTGCCGTGCCTCAGGTTAGCAGATGGGTGAATAGAGGGAACCGTTTCCTGTCCGGTTCTGACTTCTGACTACGTGAAGGCCGTCCAAGTGAGGATAGGCGCCTTACCCACCCCTGCCAGGGCGTCCAAAGGCCGGCTCAAGATCAACGGCCTCTGTGACACCTGTCAAAAGCCCGGTACGCTCGGGCACATCGCACAGATGTGCCCGAGCGTATCCATGGTGGGAGAGTAAAGAGGCACGACAGCATCAGTGCATATTTGGCCGGACGACTGAGACAGAGGGGTTACGAGGTGTCCTGCGAGCCCCGCATTCCGATTGTGGGGTCCTTTAGGAAGCCGGACATCGTGGCTTCCAAAGGTACAGAGGCCTATATGATAGACACACAAGTCTCTGGGGTTCATTTCGCACTTTCAGCTGCACACGAATACAAGTGCAGCTATTACGGCACCCCGGAAGTCTTACAGGGCGTACGGGACTTTACCGGTAAAGGCACCGTGCATGTAACATCTGCCACATTGAATTGGCATGGCGCATGGTGCCAAGAAAGTGCGAGTGCTCTCAGAGGGTTAGGGCTAACGTACCAGGACCTTGAGGTGTGCACCGTCAAAGCCCTAACCTGGACCCACTCCCTTCACGGGATGTGGTCCAGGAGCACAGGTTAACAACCGGAGCCTGCCTTGTCCATCTGGTGTCGGCCATCGGGCAGGCGAAGGTCATCTCCCCCTTTGTGTGCTTGGGGTGTGCGGGATTAGGCTGTTCTCCCGTGGCTCCATGGGCAGGTACCAGTTCCTGAGGTCGGGTTGTCGGGCGGGGCGGTGGACGCCTTGGCGGGGTTGCCCATTGCTTCCGTGCGACAGGCCGCACTGGAAGGTGAGCGGTGCTGGGATGTCACTGTGCATTTAGTCGGTAGGTAAGGTATTAAACCATCATCTGACTCCCACCTCCCAACTTACTTCTGTCTGTGCTATCAGCAATCTGATCTTTAAATCTTCCCCTTACTGTGTCCATACACTCCTTCCCTAAATTAACAACTTCTTTCACTATCAACATGTAGCTAGGTCGCCTACCGACAACCACACTTGCTGTAGTTATAAAATTACAAAAAAAAGAATGCACAGTCGTAGTTGTAGTTAGACTTTCCTGCACGTCCCATCACTAATTGGGAATCTATGAAGAAAATACAGAACATAATATTGACAGAGTTCTGACAGTTTACACTTTGTCTCCTGAAATATGAAGGAAGGAAGAGCCAGGTTTTATTTACACTTTAATGACAACAATACACTTCTTATACCATAAACTTTATTCCGTTCCCAACGAAAATTGAGATTGTCGACATTGTTGCCAAACTCCTCAACTAAACCGTCAAGTTCTAAAGAAGACTTACAGAGGCGTTGTGAGTGCAGTGTGTCCATCGGTGTTTGAAGGACAGGTGACCCAGACAACAGGGTCCGGGTCATGGGAGATGGAGAGCTGTGGCGGGACATATTCACGTGCTGCACCCGTCACACACACACACACACACACACACACGTCAGTAACGGCGACGTAGAAATCGTTGCATTTTAACAAAAGAAATTAGTCCTCGGAAAGAAGTAGAATATGTGCTCTTCTTATAAATAAATATATAGTATATATAAATAAATAAATAAATAAATAAATAGTACTTCATAAGTACTTAGGAATATCTTTAACAGCAGAATGATACGTAAAAGATTGAAAATGGGCAAATTAAGACAGAATTGGCAACTTTATCATGAAACTGTAAAGCCAAGTGTTAATGACGTGTTGCCAGAACACTCGGGTTCCTGTAATGACCACAGTTATCTTGTGTGAACTTAGCCCTGAGTGAACATGGTCATTTTGCAGAGTAGCATTACGCTAGTTATTAATCAGAGCTTACGACAGTGGGCGAACCCTAAGGAACAACTTGGGAAGAACTAAAGGCAGTGGAAATGAGTTTGTGACGTCTTCTTAACATCAAAACAAAAATTCTGTTTTACCGAAAATAATGCTCGGGTAATACATATGAAAAACAGTCATCTTATTTCGTGGGAGTATAATGTTTTATTACTATACATGATCACCGCTTCCAGCGTCAGCGAGGTAGCGCCAGGAAACAGACGAAAAATGGCCCATCCACTCACATACACACATATATACATAAACGCCTATACACGCACATATACATACATATACATATGCATATTAACATATACACATATGCATACGCATACACAGACATACATATATACACATGTATACACATTCATACTTGTTTACCTTCATCCATTCTCAGCGCCACCGTGCCCCACAGGAAACAGCACCGCTATCCCCTGCTCCGGCGAGATAGCGCCAGGAAAACAGAAAAAAAAGGCCACATTCGTTCGCACTTAGTCTCTAACTGTCATGTGTAATGCATCGGAGCCACAGCTCCCAATTCACATCCAGGCCCCACAGACCTTTCCATGGTTAACCCCAGACGCTTCACATGCCCTGGTTCAGTCCATTGACAGCACGTCGACCCCGGTATACCACATCGTTCCAATTCACTCTATTCCTTGCACGCCTCTCGTCCTCCTGTATGTTCAGGGCCAATCGCTCAAAATCTTTTTCATTCCATTCTTCCACCTCCCATTTGGTCTCCCGTTTCTCCTTGTTCCCTCCACCTCTGACACATATATCCTCTTAGTCAATCTTTCCTCACTGATTCTCTCCATATATCCAAACTGTTTCAACATACCCTCTTCTGCTCTCTCAACCACACTCTTTTTATTACCACACATCTCTCTTACCCTTTCATTACTTACTCGATCAAACCACCTCACACCACATATTGTCCTCAAACATTTCATTTCCAACACATCCACCCTCCTCTGTACAACCCTATCGGTAGCCCATGGTTGCGAATATAGTATTGTTGGAACTATCATTCCTTCAAACATACTCATTTTTGCTCTCCGAGATAACGTTCTCTCCTTCCACACATTGTTCATCGCTCCCAGAACCTTTGCCCCCTCCCCCACCCCGTAACTCACTTCCACTTCCATGGTTATATTCGCTGCAATGTCCACTCCCAGATATCTGAAACACTTCACTTCTCCCAGTTTTTCTCCATTCAGACTTACATCCCAATTAATTTGTCCCTCTACCCTACTGCATCCTAATAACCTTGCTTTTATTCACATTTAATCTCAACTTTCTCCTTTCACAAACATTTCCAAACTTAGTCACCAACTTCTGCAGTTTCTCACTCGAATCTGCCACTGGAGCTGTATCATCGGCGAACAACAACAGACTCACTTCCCTGGTCCTTTCATTCCCAACAGACTGCATACTTGCCCCTCTCTCCAAAACTCTTGCATTCACCTCCCTAACCACCCCATCCATAAACAAATCAAACAGTGGGGACATCACACACCCCTGCCGCAGACCGACATTCACTGGGAAACAATCACTCTCCTCTCTTCCTACATGTACACATGCCTTACATCCTTTGTAAAATCTTTTCACTGCTTCTAGCAACTTACCTCCCACACCATATGTTCTTAAAACCTTATACAAAGAATCTCTATCATATGCCCTCTCCTGATCCATAAATGCTACATAAAAATTCATCTCTTTTTCTAAGTATTTCTAACACACATTATTCAAAGCAAACACCTGATCTACTCATCCTCTACCAATTCTGAAACCACACTGCTCTTCCCCAATCTGATGCTCTGTATGATTTCCCAGGAATACTCAACAAACGTATGGCTCTGTAGTTTGAACACTCACCTTTATCTCCTTTGCCTTTGTACAATGGCACGATGCATGCATTTCGCCAATCCTCAGACACTTCACCATGATCCATACATACAGTGAATATCCTTACGAACCCAACGCCTTGCCGGATTCATCTTCCGCAAAGCTTTCACTACCTCTTCTCTCTTAACTAAACCATTCTCCCTAACCCTCTCACTTCGCACACCACAATGTGTTTGATAAGTGTTTTGGTCGGGGTGGTGTGCGAAGAATAATATATATTGGAGTGCATGTTAATTGATAGGCGTGTAAAAGAGACCTTTTGGATGCTACTGTGCTGAGAGGGGCAGCTGGAGGGATGTCTAATCACTATCTTCTGGAGGCGAAGGTGAAGATTTGTAGAGGTTTTCAGAAAAAAAGAGAGAATGTTGGGAGAAGACAGTGGTGAGAGTAAGTGAGCTTGGAAAGGAGATGTGTGTGAGGAAGGGCCAGGAAAGACTGAGTGCAGAATGGCAAAAGGTGAGAGCAAATGACATAAGGGGAGTGGGGGAGGAATGGGAAGCAGTGATGGCTTAAGCAAAAGATGCATGGTTCATGAGAAAGGTGAGAGGTGGGCAGATTAGAAAGGGTAGTGAACGGTGGCATGAAGAAGTAAGATTGTTAGTTTGGACGATTTTTGCAGGGAAGTTGTGCAAATGACTGGAAGGTGTATAAAAGAAAGCGACAGGAGGTCAAGAGAAAGGTGCAAGAGACGAAGAAGAGGGCACATGAGAGTCGGGGTGAGAGAGTATTATTAGATTTTAGGGAGAATAAAAAGATGTTTTGGAAGGAGGTAAATAAAGTGCGTAAGACAAGAGAACATGGGGACATCGGTGAAGGGGACAAATGGGGGGTAATAGCAAGAATGATGAAGTGAGGAAATGGAGTGAACATTTTGAAGGTTTGTTGAATCTGTTTGATGATAGATGGCAGATACAGGGTGCTTTGGTGGGGTGGTGTGCGAAGTGAGAAGGTCAGGGAGAATGGTTTGGTGAACAGAGAAGAGGTAGTGAAAGCTTTGCGAAAGATGAAGGCCGGCAAGGCGGCGGGTGTGGATGGTATTGCAGTGGAATTTATATAAAAAGAGGGTGACTGTATTGTTCATCGGTTGGTAAGGATATTCAATGTAATTATGGATCAAGGTGAAGTGCCTAAGGATTAGAGGAATGTATGCATAGTGCGATTCCACAAAGGCAAAGGATATAAAGATGAGTGTTCAAATTACGGAGGCATAAGTTTGTTGAGTATTCCTGGGAAATTATATGGGAGGGTATTGATTGAGAGGGTAAAGGCAAGTACAGAGCATCAGATTGGGGAAGAGCGGTGTGGTTTCAGAAGTGGTAGAGGATGAGTGGATCAGCTGTTTGCTTTGAATAATATGTGTGAGAAATATTTAGGAAAACAGATGGATTTGTATGTGGCATTTATGAATCTGGAGAAGCCATATGATAGGATGGCTAGAGATGCTTTGTGGAAGGATTTAAGAGTATACGGTGTGGGAGGTAAGTTCCTAGAAGCAATAAAAAGATTTTACCAAGGTTATAAGGCATGTGTATGAATCGGAAAAGAGGAAAATGATTGCGTCTCAGTGAATGTCGGTTTGCGGCAGGGTTCGCGATGTCTCCATGGTTGTTGAATTTGTTTATGGATTGGGTGGTTAGGGAGGTGAATGCAAGAGTTTCGGAGAGAGGGACAAGTATGCAGTCTGTTATGGATGAGAGGGCTTGGGAAATGAGTCAGTTGTTGTTCGCTGATGATACAGCGCTGGTGGCTAATTCGGGTGAGAAACGGCGGAAGTTGGTGACTAAGTTTGGCAAAGTGAGTAAAAGAAGTAAGCTGAGAGTAAATGTGAATAAGAGCAATGTTACTAGGTACAGTAGGGTTGAAGGACAAGTCAATTGGGAGGTAAGTTTGAATGGAGAAAAACTGGAGAAAGTGAAGTGTTTTAGATATCTGGGAGTTGATTTGGCAGCGGATGGAACCATGGAAGCGGAAGTGAATCATAGGGTGGAGAGGGGGCGAAAGTTAAGGGAGCGTTGAAAAATGTGTAGAAGGCGAAAACATTATCTCGGAAAGCAAAAATGGGTATGTTTGAAGGAATAGTGGTTCCAACAATGTTATATGATTGCGAGGCGTGGGCTATAGATAGAGTTGTGCGGAGGAGGATGGATGTGCTGGAAATGAGATGTTTGAGGACAATATGTGGTGTGAGGTGGTTTCATGGAGTAAGTAGTGAAAGGGTAAGAGAGATAGGTGGTAATAAAAAGTGTGTGGTTGAGAGAGCAGAATAGGGTGTTTTGAAATGGTTTGGTCACATGGAAAGAATGAGTGAGGAAAGATTGAAAAAGAGGACATATGTGTCAGAGGTGGAGGGAACGAGGAGAAGTGGGAGACCAAATTGGAGGTGGAAAGATGGAGTGAAAAAGATTTTGGGTGGTCGTGGCCTGAACATGCAGGGGGGTGAAGGGCGTGCAAGGAATACAGTGAATTGGAACGATGTGGTATACCGGGGTAGTCGTGCTGTCAATCGACTGAACCAGGGCATGTGAACCGTCTGGCGTAAACCATGAAAAGTTTTGTAGGGCCAAGATGTGGAAAGGAAGCTGTGGTTTCAGTGCATTATACATTACAGCTAGAGGCTCAGTGTGAACGAATGTGGCCTTTGTTGTCTTCTCCTAGCGCTATATCGCGCACATGCGGGGTTGTCATTTCATGTGTAGCGGGGTGGCGACGAGAACGAATAAGGGCAGACAGTATGAAATATGTACATGTGTATATATGTATATGTCTGTGTGTGTATATATATATGTATACGTTGAGATGTATAGGTATGTATATGTGCGTGTGTGTACCTGTATGTATACACATGTGTATGTGGGTGGGTTGGGCCATTCTTTCGTCTGTTTCCTTGTGCTACCTCGATAACGCGGGAGACAGCGACAAAGTATAATAAATAATATATATATATATATTTTTTTTTTTTTTTATACCTCGTCGCTGTCTCCCGCGGTTGCGAGGTAGCGCAAGGAAACAGACGAAAGAAATGGCCCAACCCCCCCCATACACATGTACATACACACGTCCACACACGCAAATATACATACCTACACAGCTTTCCATGGTTTACCCCGGACGCTTCACATGCCTTGATTCAATCCACTGACAGCACGTCAACCCCTGTATACCACATCGCTCCAATTCACTCTATTCCTTGCCCTCCTTTCACCCTCCTGCATGTTCAGGCCCCGATCACACAAAATCCTTTTCACTCCATCTTTCCACCTCCAATTTGGTCTCCCTCTTCTCCTCGTTCCCTCCACCTCCGACACATATATCCTCTTGGTCAATCTTTCCTCACTCATTCTCTCCATGTGCCCAAACCATTTCAAAACACCCTCTTCTGCTCTCTCAACCACGCTCTTTTTTATTTCCACACATCTCTCTTACCCTTACGTTACTTACTCGATCAAACCACCTCACACCACACATTGTCCTCAAACATCTCATTTCCAGCACATCCATCCTCCTGCGCACAACTCTATCCAAAGCCCACGCCTCGCAACCATACAACATTGTTGGAACCACTATTCCTTCAAACATACCCATTTTTGCTTTCCGAGATAATGTTCTCGACTTCCACACATTTTTCAAGGCTCCCAAAATTTTCGCCCCCTCCCCCACCCTATGATCCACTTCCGCTTCCATGGTTCCATCCGCTGCCAGATCCACTCCCAGATATCTAAAACACTTCACTTCCTCCAGTTTTTCTCCATTCAAACTCACCTCCCAATTGACTTGACCCTCAACCCTACTGTACCTAATAACCTTGCTCTTATTCACATTTACTCTTAACTTTCTTCTTCCACACACTTTACCAAACTCCGTCACCAGCTTCTGCAGTTTCTCACATGAATCCGCCACCAGCGCTGTATCATCAGCGAACAACAACTGACTCACTTCCCAAGCTCTCTCATCCCCAACAGACTTCATACTTGCCCCTCTTTCCAAGACTCTTGCATTTACCTCCCTAACAACCCCATCCATAAACAAATTAAACAACCATGGAGACATCACACACCCCTGCCGCAAACCTACATTCACTGAGAACCAATCACTTTCCTCTCTTCCTACACGTACACATGCCTTACATCCTCGATAAAAACTTTTCACTGCTTCTAACAACTTGCCTCCCACACCATATATTCTTAATACCTTCCACAGAGCATCTCTATCAACTCTATCATATGCCTTCTCCAGATCCATAAATGCTACATACAAATCCATTTGCTTTTCTAAGTATTTCTCACATACATTCTTCAAAGCAAACACCTGATCCACACATCCTCTACCACTTCTGAAACCACACTGCTCTTCCCCAATCTGATGCTCTGTACCTGCCTTCACCCTCTCAATCAATACCCTCCCATATAATTTACCAGGAATACTCAACAAACTTATACCTCTGTAATTTGAGCACTCACTCTTATCCCCTTTGCCTTTGTACAATGTCTGATCATTATCTTGTGGAGGCTAAGGTGAAGATTAGTATGGGTTTTCAGAAAAGAAGAGTGAATGTTGGGGTGAAGAAGGTGGTGAGAGTAAGTGAGCTTGGGAAGGAGACCTGTGTGAGGAAGTATCAGGAGAGACTGTGTACAGAATGGAAAAAGGTGAGAACAATGGAAGTAAGGGGAGTGGGGGAGGAATGGGATGTATTTAGGGAATCAGTGATGGATTGCGCAAAAGATGCTTGTGGCATGAGAAGAGTGGGAGGTGGGCTGTTTAGAAAGGGTAGTGAGTGGTGGGATGAAGAAGTAAGAGTATTAGTGAAAGAGAAGAGAGAGGCATTTGGACGATTTTTGCAGGGAAAAAATGCAATTGAGTGGGAGAAGTATAAAAGAAAGAGACAGGAGGTCAAGAGAAAGGTGCAAGAGGTGAAAAAAAGGGCAAATGAGAGTTGGGGTGAGAGACTATCAGTAAATTTTAGGGAGAATAAAAAGATGTTCTGGAAGGAGGTAAATAGGGTGCGTAAGACAAGGGAGCAAATGGGAACTTCAGTGAAGAGCGTAAATGGGGAGGTGATAACAAGTAGTGGTGATGTGAGAAGGAGATGGAATGAGTATTTTGAAGGTTTGTTGAATGTGTCTGATGACAGAGTGGCAGATATAGGGTGTTTGGGTCGAGGTGGTGTGCAAAGTGAGAGGGTTAGGGAAAATGATTTGGTAAACAGAGAAGAGGTAGTAAAAGCTTTGCGGAAGATGAAAGCCGGCAAGGCAGCAGGTTTGGATGGTATTGCAGTGGAATTTATTAAAAAAGGGGGTGACTGTATTGTTGACTGGTTGGTAAGGTTATTTAATGTATGTATGACTCATGGTGAGGTGCCTGAGGATTGGCGGAATGCGTGCATATATATATATATATATATATATATATATATATATATATATATATATATATATATATATATATATATATATATATATATATATATATATATATATATATATATATATATCATTTATTCATTTATTTTGCTTTGTCGCTGTCTCCCGCGTTTGCGAGGTAGCGCAAGGAAACAGACGAAAGAAATGGCCCAACCCACCCCCATACACAATGTATATACATACACGTCCACACACGCAAATATACATACCTATACATCTCAATGTACACATATATATATACACACACAGACACATACATATATACCCATGCACACAATTCACACTGTCTGCCTTTATTCATTCCCATCCCCACCTCGCCACACATGGAATACCATCCCCCTCCCCCCTCATGTGTGCGAGGTAGCACTAGGAAAAGACAACAAAGGCCCCATTCGTTCACACTCAGTCTCTAGCTGTCATGCAATAATGCCCGAAACCACAGCTCCCTTTCCACATCCAGGCCCCACACAACTTTCCATGGTTTACCCCAGACGCTTCACATGCCCTGATTCAATCCACTGACAGCACGTTAACCCCTGTATACCACATCGATCCAATTCAATCTATTCCTTGCCCGCCTTTCACCCTCCTGCATGTTCAGGCCCCGATCACACAAAATCTTTTTCACTCCATCTTTCCACCTCCAATTTGGTCTCCCACTTCTCCTCGTTCCCTCCACCTCCGACACATATATCCTCTTGGTCAATCTTTCCTCACTCATTCTCTCCATGTGACCAAACCATTTCAAAACACCCTCTTCTGCTCTCTCAACCACGCTCTTTTTATTTCCACACATCACTCTTACCATTACATTATTTACTCGATCAAATCACTCACACCACACATTGTCCTCAAACATCTCATTTCCAGCACATCCACCCTCCTGCGCACAACTCTATCCATAGCCCACGCCTCGCAACCATACAACATTGTTGAAACCACTATTCCTTCAAACATACCTATTTTTGCTTTCCGAGATAATGTTCTCGACTTCCACACATTCTTCAAGGTTCCCAGGATTTTCGCCCCCTTCCCCACCCTATGATTCACTTCCGCTTCCATGGTTCCATCCGCTGCCAGATCCACTCCTAGATATCTAACACTTCACTTCCTCCAGTTTTTCTCCATTCAAACTTACCTCCCAATTGACTTGACCCTCAACCCTACTGTACCTAATAACCTTGCTCTTATTCACATTTACTCTTAACTTTCTTCTTTCACACACTTTACCAAACTCAGTCACCAGCTTCTGCAGTTTCTCACATGAATCAGCCACCAGCGCTGTATCATCAGCGAACAACAACTGACTCACTTCCCAAGCTCTCTCATCCACAACAGACTTCATACTTGCCCCTCTTTCCAAAACTCTTGCATTCACCTCCCTAACAACCCCATCCATTAACAAATTAAACAATCATGGAAACATCACTCACCTCTGCCACAAACCAACATTCACTGAGAACCAATCACTTTCCTCTCTTCCTACACGTACACATGCCTTACATCCTCGATGAAAACTTTTCACTGCTTCTAACAACTTACCTCCCACACCATATATTCTTAATACCTTCCACAGAGCATCTCTATCAACTCTATCATATGCCTTCTTCAGATCCATAAATGCTACATACAAATCCATTTCCTTTTCTAAGTATTTCTCACATACATTCTTCAAAGCAAACACCTGAACCACACATCCTCTACCACTTCTGAAACCACACTGCTCTTCCTCAATCTGATGCTCTGTACATACCTTCACCCTCTCAATCAATGCCCTCCCATATAATTTACCAGGAATACTAAAAAAACCTATACCTCTGTAATTTGAGCACTCACTTTTATCCCCTTTGCCTTTGTACAATGGTACTATGCAAGCATTCCGCCAGTCCTCAGGCATACATTAAATTACCTTACCAACCAGTCAACAATACAGTCACCCCCCTTTTTAATAAATTCCACTGCAATACCATCCAAACCCGGTGCCTTGCCGGCTTTCATCTTCCGCAAAGCTTTTACTACCTCTTCTCCGTTTACCATATCATTCTCCCTAACACTCTCACTTTGCACACCACCTAGACCAAAACACCCTATATCTGCCACTCTATCATCAAACACTTTCAACAAACCTTCAAAATACTCACTCCATCTCCTTCTCACATCACCACTACTTGTTATCACCTCCCCATTTGCCCCCTTCTCTGAAGTTCCCATTTGTTCCCTTGTCTTACGCACTTTATTTACCTCCCTCCAAAACATCTTTTTATTCTCCCTAAAATTTAATGATACTCTCTCACCCCAAGTCTCATTTGCCCGCTTTTTCGCCTCTTGCACCTTTCTCTTGACCTCCTGCCTCTTTCTTTTATACATCTCCCACTCATCTGCATTTTTTCCCTGCAAAAATCGTCCAAATGCCTCTCTCATCTCTTTCACTAACAATTTTACTTCTTCATAACACCACTCACAACCCTTTCTTATCTGCCCACCTCCCACTCTTCTCATGCCACAAGCATCTTTTGCGCAAGCCATCACTGCTTCCCTAAATACATCCCAATCCTCTCCTACTCCCCTTACATCCTTTGTTCTCACCTTTTTCCATTCTGTACTTTGTCTCTCCTGGTACTTCCTAACACAAGTCTCCTTCCCAAGCTCACTTACTCTCACCACTCTCTTCACCCCAACATTCTCTCTTCTTTTCTGAAAACCTCTACAATACAAACCTCGACTATAACCCTGTCTCGTGCATCAAAACTACTAACACACTCGCTCACCTGCTCCCAAAACACTTACCTCTAATGATCTTTCTTCTTATGCCCAGGTGCATAGGCACCAATAATCACCCATCTCTCTCCATCAACTTTCAGTTTTACCCATATCAATCTAGAGTTAACTTTCTTACACTCTATCACATACTCCCACCACCCCTGTTTCAGGAGTAGTGCTACTCCTACCCTTGCTCTTGTCCGCTCACCAACCCCTGACTTTACTCCCAAAACATTCCCAAACCACTCTTCCCCTTTACCCTTGATCTTCGTTTCACTCAGAGCCAAAACATCCAGGTTCCTTTCCTCAAACATACTACCTATCCACACACATTTAGACACCCCAATCTGAGCCTTCGAGGAGGATGAACACTCCCCGCGTGACTCCTTCTGTTTCCCTGTTTAGAAAGTTGAAATACATGGAAGGAAGGGTATCTAGCCCCCCGCTCCCGTCTCCTTTAGTCGCCTTCTACGACACGTAGAAGGCGACTCTCTCCATCAACTTTCAGTTTTACCCATATCAATCTAGAGTTTACTTTCTTACACTCTATCACATACTCCCACCACTCCTGTTTCAGGAGTAGTGCTACTCCTTCCCTTGCTCTTGTCCTCTCACTAACCCCTGAGGATGAGCACTCCCCGCGTGACTCCTTTTGTTTCCCTTTTTAGAAAGTTAAAATACAAAAGATGCTTGTGGCATGAGAAGAGTGGGAGGTGGGCAGATTAGAAAGGGTAGTGAGTGGTGGGATGAAGAACTAAGATTATTAGTGAAAGAGAAGAGAGGCATTTGGACGATTTTTGCAGGGAAATAATGCAAATGAGTGGGAGATGTATGAAAGAAAGAGGCAGGAGGTCAAGAGAAAGGTGCAAGAGGTGAAAAAGAGGGCAAATGAGAATTGGGGTGAGAGAGTATCATTAAATTTTAGGGAAAATAAAAAGATGTTTTGGAAGGAGGTAAATAAAGTGCGTAAGACAAGGGAACAAATGGGAACTTCAGTGAAGGGGGCTAATGGGGAGATGATAACAAGTACTGGTGATGTGAGAAGGAGGTGGAGTGAGTATTTTGAAGGTTTGTTGAATGTGTTTGATGATAGAGTGGCATATATAGGGTGTTTTGGTCGAGGTGGTGTGCAAAGTGAGAGGGTTAGGTAAAATGATTTGGTAAACAGAGAAGAGGTAGTAAAAGCTTTGCGGAAGATGAAAGCCGGCAACAACCCCATCCATAAACAAATTAAACAACCATGGAGACATCACACACCCCTGCCGCAAACCTGCATTCACTGAGAACCAATCACTTTCCTCTCTTCCTACACGTACACATGCCTTACATCCTCGATAAAAACTTTTCACTGCTTCTAACAACATGCCTCCCACACCATATATTCTTAATACCTTCCACAGAGCATCTCTATCAACTCTATCATATGCCTTCTCCAGATCCATAAATGCTACATACAAATCCATTTGCTTTTCTAAGTATTTCTCACATACATTCTTCAAAGCAAACACCTGATCCACACATCCTCTACCACTTCTGAAACCACACTGCTCTTCCCCAATCTGATGCTCTGTACATGCCTTCACCCTCTCAATCAATACCCTCCCATATAATTTACTAGGAATACTCAACAAACTTATACCTCTGTAATTTGAGCACTCACTCTTATCCCCTTTGCCTTTGTATAATGGCACTATGCACGCATTCCGCCAATCCTCAGGCACCTCACCATGAGTCATACATACATTAAATAAACTTACCAACCAGTCAATAATACAGTCACCCCCTTTTTTAATAAATTCCACTGCAATACCATCCAAACTTGCTGCCTTGCCGGCTTTCATCTTCCGCAAAGCTTTTACTACCTCTTCTCTGTTTACCAAATCATTCTCCCTAACACTCTCACTTTGCACACCACCTCGACCAAAACACCCTATATCTGCCACTCTATCATCAAACACATTCAACAAACCTTCAAAATACTCACTCCATCTCCTTCTCACATCACCACTACTTGTTATCACCTCCCCATTTGCGCCCTTCACTGAAGTTCCCATTTGCTCCCTTGTCTTACGCACTTTATTTACCTCCTTCCAGAACATCTTTTTATCCTCCCTAAAATTTAATGATACTCTCTCACCCCCACTCTCATTTGCCCTCTTTTTCACCTCTTGCACCTTTCTCTTGACCTCCTGTCTCTTTCTTTTATACATCTCCCACTCAATTGCATTTTTTCCCTGCAAAAATCGTCCAAATGCCTCTCTCTTCTCTTTCACTAATAATCTTACTTCTTCATCCCACCACTCACTACCCTTTCTAATCAACCTACCTCCCACTCTTCTCATGCCACAAGCATCTTTTGCGCAATCCATCACTGATTCCCTAAATACATCCCATTCCTCCCCCACTCCCCTTACTTCCATTGTTCTCACCTTTTTCCATTCTGTACTCAGTCTCTCCTGGTACTTCCTCACACAAGTCTCCTTCCCAAGCTCACTTATTCTCACCACCCTCTTCACCCCAACATTCACTCTTCTTTTCTGAAAACCCATACAAATCTTCACCTTAGCCTCCACAAGATAATGATCAGACATCCCTCCAGTTGCACCTCTCAGCACATTAACATCCAAAAGTCTCTTTTTCGCGCGCCTGTCAATTAACGCGTAATCCAATAACGCTCTCTGGCCATCTCTCCTACTTACAGACGTATACTTATGTATATCTCGCTTTTTAAACCAGGTATTCCCAATCACCAGTCCTTTTTCAGCACATACATCTACAAGCTCTTCACCATTTCCATTTACAACACTGAACACCCCATGTATACCAATTATTCCCTCAACTGCCACATTACTCACCTTTGCATTCAAATATACCTCGCTGACGCGGGAGACAGCGACAAAGCAAAATAAATAAATAAATAAATAAATAAATATATATATATATATATATATATATATATATATATATATATATATATATATATATATATATATATATATATATAACGGATGTTATGCTTGTCCTGGTCTCAAGGATTAGCCTACTCAAAACCGAGTCACATTGTAAGCAGGTTGACTGTACAGTGCAACAAAAACTTGCATGAGAAGTCATTCCTGTTTCAATTCCTCACACAATAATGATTTTAAAGTAAATAACCTATGACTGTAGCCTAACTCAAAAACTAAAACATAATAGTGCTTCTTAAACTTGAACGTTAGCGGGTATCAATAATATAATGCCGCTGGAAACAATAGGATTCCAATATGTTTGTAGTGTCAAATTTCTATTCAGTTCCTTCACGTCACATTATTTTCCCTCAAACTTTTGATTATTTATTAGATGTATTTTGTAATGTAATGCGATATCAGACACTGGATTTTCTGCTTGATGGCTGCTGCATAAGTTTACATCCATTACCATGAAAATGATTATCTACCATGAAAATGATTATCAAGATATAAAGAGAGGGAGGGACCGGGAGAGGGACTGGTTCGGGGACTGGGCTGTGGCCGTGGTCATGGCCGAGATAGGATGTGGCAAACGACCACGTTCATTTCAGAGTAGTTCATTTTGTTTTAGGGTAACTCTGATAACAGCACAGTCAAATCATTGTTCGGAAAAGGAACTAAAAATGTTTGCGTGTCCGCTTGCGTAAGTGAAATGTATTTTATTTTATATTCCACTGGCTGTTGTTCACGCTGATGTAGCCGGAGTTAAAGACAATAGAGTGAACTAAACTGTGACCAGCAGGGGGTGTTCTTGCTTCCTTTAAGGTGAACATTTACGTTATTCCTAACTCCTGAGCTTTCCCTTTTAGGACAATAAAAGGACACATTTTTCATATACGTTACTAATCCTCAGTTGGTCTCATTTATGCAAGATTTATCATGATTCTAACTTAACACCCGTATATTTCTTGTAATTCTGCGAGTTTCATTTTGTTTCGTTTACGGTATGACAGACAATCACGAAAAACGTATCCCAGTGCATAACGAAAACACTAATGGTCGAATGAAAAGTAGAACTCACTTAGGAAACACAAAACCGCCCACGTAATATGATAAGTGAAGCTGTGCAGGAAATTATGGAGGTAAAGAGCAACCAACATTCTGGGGTGGAGGGGAGGGGGAGGAAACCGCTGTTGGTGTTGGGGAGCAGCGGGCGGTTGGTCGCCTCCGCTGCCAGACACCGCCAGCCGGCGCCCAACGATTCTGGGAACTCAACCGCTCTCTGTGCGGGTACTTCGCGCTGACCAATCAGAATCTGTCATTCTTACCAGAGGAACGTGATGTCCAATGAATACCCTCCGAGCGGTTGCAAGCGGGTGACCACAGCCATTGATTTAGCTGCGGTCCCGCCGCGTTAACTTGCGAGAAGCATCAGTACCAAGCTAGGTGACGACTGGTGCTGAGGACAGCTGTGTCGAGCGGGTTTGTTTCGTCAAGTTCGCCATGGACAACAGATTCTCCACCCTTCGCATCGCTACGGTTCGAAGTGACAATAAAGTCTCGGGCGCGGAGTGTTGCCAGGACAACAGATTAACCGAATTACGGCGGTGTGTGAGGGAGAAGCTGCGTAGCGGTGTGTATAAATTAGCAACAGACAGACGCGGCAGGTCGAAAGTCTGGGAGCACTTTCGCATGGTGCTGGACGAGGATGGCTGCCCCGTAGGTTACGCGGGATGCATGTATTGCTTGGACGTCCTCAAGCACGACCCTCACCTGTCTGGCACGTCCTCCCTCTTCAGCCACTTGCGGTCCTGTCCTGCCGCGGGCAACCTGCCAAGTGAGGGAATCATAGTGCCCGAAGTCCACGTCAAGGAAGAGGAGCCACAGAGTCACGAAGAATGGGATATCTTCAGCCACACCACTGACGTGTGTGCCGAGTTCATCGTCATGGATATGCTCTCCTACCACACAGTACACGGCGAGGGATTCAAGAAATTGGCTCAGTTCTTGGTCGAATGTGGCGCCTTACACGGAAAGTTTGACGTGGAGTCGGTACTACCTCAGCCCTCCGCCGTAGCCGATTGGGTGAGCGAACGTGCAGCGGGGGCGCGGCAGGAGCTGCGGAAGGAGCTGCACGCGCACCTTATCCATGGGGCTGCTGTTGCCCTACACTCGCTCACACGCTGTGGCTCCTCTCCCTTCGTCGCATTGACGGTTCACTATATCAGAGACTGGAAAATTGAGACGGATTTCCTGGGCGTGTGTGAATTAGGTGGCGACATGGGCAAAAAGTCGAAAAACGAGGTCCTTCACTGCCTCAAAAAGTTTGGGTTTGAAATAACGCCGGAGAAATTAGCGGTGACAACGAGTGTTCACGCCGTGACGAAAGATTGGTGGAGTGAGGTTAGCAAGCTGAACTGCTTCACCTCCATGATGAACCTGTCCGTCCACCAGCTGCTCAGGCAATGTGAACCCACGAGGGAAATTTGTAAACACTTGGAGAAATTCAGAGAGATCATGAGGTTCACTGATGAGGCAGATGTGAAGTTAGTGAAGCAGCTGAAGACGACGGATCATTCCGGAAGGGAGGCCGACTGGAGGGACGTCGTGGAAATGGCCGAGAGACTGTACGATCTGCAGTCGGAGTTGCTGGTGGTGGTGCAGCAGCAGGAACTGCGAAATGTGCTTAGTAAGGACAACGAAAACAAGCTGCGGCAGCTGATCCAGTTACTTAGTGCTTGTAAGGCGGCTGTCGGTGACATGGAGAGCTGCCAGGCGCCGACGCTGCACAAAGTGGTACCCTGGCTCATACACCTCCGAGACGGGTGCTCGCCCGACAACACTGATTCTAAGGACTTGGTTGCCCTGAAGGAGGCCATGAAGGTGAGTTTAGATGCGAACGTAGAGGTCCACCTCTTGCACAAAGTGGCCGTGTTCTTCAACCCTCGCATGAACAGTTTAAGAATCTTGAGTAAAAAGGACAGAGAGGCAGTACGAAAAGAGGTGAAACGTTTAGCCCAAGGCTACATGGATACGGTTGAACCCCCAAAGAAAAGACATAAACAAGACGACAGTCCCCTGGCTTACCTGGAGGATGCTGAACACGAGCAGGGCGACTGCCCGGCGGAGCGAGAGATCCAGGTGTACACCATCATGAAGGACTATACCCACTCAGAAAACCTCCTGGTCTGGTGGCAGAGGAACTCCAGCATGTTACCTTTGCTGTCGGCCGTGGCTAAGAGGGTTCTGGCCATCCCAGCTTCCACCGCGCCCTCCAGCCATCTCATGCAGATCACCTCAAAAGTTCAAGACCTGAGGTTGTGGAGCAGACAACACAACACTGACGACTTGATATTCCTGCACTCACGTCTCTCTCCGTCGTCAACAGATCGTCTGGAAAGTGTGAGAAACACCTGAGGTTAGTTTAAGGTCATGAACATATTTGCAATTTCGCTTACTGGCGTACAAGATTTGTATGTAGTATATTACGTCACGCTGTTTCCAGTAACTTCCATCTTCTAACATCTTTGTTACACAAAATGGCCGACCCCCAAACTTAAATGCCCTCCTTTCCCAATTTAAATCATTCATTAATATTTAAAGCTGTTTGACACACCCATGGTGGGCTTAGTGGTAAGTTGCGTATTTTCATGAACAAGGTCTTTATTATTTATTATCATTGTCGTTTTCATAATGAGCTTGATCATTGCCAGCCAGAAAAACCTACGAGTATGAGTTACATGGGTTATGAATCGGAGAATGTAAAGTTCATTAAAAGTTAGGCAAATGGATTTCTTAAAGAATGTGGTGCACTACCGTGGGTATAACAGACAGATATGGACAGGTTTTGTGTTGGGGGAATGTTTGAAAATAAAGACCAACTGTGTAATATCTAATTTAGAAATCGGTTGATTGGTTTTCGTAGAGTTAAATGATCGTCAGTCTGTATAAGAAACAGGAACTGTTTCTAGAGGGGAAGAAACGACTATATTTAAGATCCATATATCTGTATTTATGACGGCCGTTCCTTTCGGTAACTCGCATCAACAGGTGACCACGGACACAAGTCTTCACTTATCCCTGACCTTACATGCCTCCCTCACATACACCATTCCATGCATTCTTCCACCATTTCTCTCCCTCCAGTATACTTCCACTCTATTTCCCCAAGTAACAAGTGGGTGATCTTCCTCTAACACCAACACATTTAATCTTACTATCATACACTCTCCTTGTAAACTCGCAGTCTTGCATCCTATCCTCGTGTCCAAACCATCTCAAAGTATTATGTTTCACACATTTTCCCACTCCACAGTTCATTGCATTCCTAGCCATACCACATCTCGCATACACCCCTTCATTTCTTTCTTCATTCCATCTAGTCACTCCACACACTCTTCTCAGATAGCTCATTCCACAGCCTGGATTCTTGACCTGTGCCTCATTCCATGTCCATGTTTCGGCTGCACAGGTCAGGATTGGGAGGACTATGCTGTCCCATAATCCTATCTTAAGGGACCCAATGACTCCTCTACCCTGAACTGTTATCTCCCTTATCTCTCCTTTCATATCACCAAAGTAACCCAAGACAGTTCCCAGATACTTCGAATTCTGTCAGCTATTGCAGTCTTTCTCTCCCCGTACCTTTAACACAGTTTAGCGCACTTTCTTCTAACTCTATATGGCTTCGCAAATTCTACATCTTCACTTTGTTTCCTAACTCATTTACCGTCAATCGATTGCACTTACAACACAATTATAAAACACACACACACAACCTTCTTCAACTACTCTTCATTCTCGGCAAGCAACACAGTATCATCTGCAAACAGACTTGTCATTAGCCACCGTACCTCATCACCAGTTTTGCTTTTATCTAATGACGTCATCCATATGTATGTTAAACCACGGTGACGTCACACAGCCCATGTATAGTGAAACTTCCGCTTATCTTCCTTTGTAGAAGCTTTACTGCAGAGGCAAATAATAAAACTACTTGATTAAATGATGACCTAAAAGAGATATATGTATATTTCTTAGACAAGACTTCTTTAGCTTTTCATTTTCATTATAATCATGAGAACTTCACTGAATTGTCAGTTATCGCTGCGTTCATTGTCGCACACACTTCTGTGATAAACCACTTCAGTCTCCCCAAGGTAGTTTATTGATAATCGTAAATATAAACACACATGTTAACATCTTGGGCAGACATTCCACATTTTAAGGCATGTTTATCGAAGAATCAAGCAGTAATCCTCACGTCGCGTAACTAATATGAACAAATACAATTTCACGATGTATGCGTTAAACAGAGAAACCAATTGATTAAGTATCTCTAATCCCTGTGTTCATACAGATGCCATCAAATGAGTTCCTCCAATTTTTTTAGGGGTATGGAGTAAACAACCTGTAACCGTCACCTTACAAAACAAAAGAGGTTCGTTTTGGCCAATAAGAAATCCAAACATACATTTACAAATACATCTTACCGTCATTTCATGGGGATGCGATTTAAGCTTAAATTTCTTAAAAGCAGATGATCTATTGTTACTCCAGTCGAATAAGTCGAGATGAAATAATGAACATTCCAGTAACTTCAGTTGAACGTGACATTGGAATATCAGATACGAATATTTCACTACGATGAAACAAAGCCTATAACCATTATGTCCAGTGGTAGTTTAAAGGCTAGAATTTGAATGACAATTTTCGTACAATGTCCACTTGCGTCATAAATCCATGATGACTAAAACGAAAGGTATATACTTTCAAAACTTCGTATATTTTTATTAAAAGAATGCAAATATAGTTTAGCCGCATCATTTGATCTATAATTCATTCGTTCATCGTCCAAGGACTGGAAAAACCACCCTTGAGTGACCTGATCTTTATCACAATGTCTTTCTGCTAATCTGCCAGTTTGTCTTGGATTAAGCTCACTCATCATATGCCTCCGAGGTGGCAATTCACATCAACCTTTCTCCCAGTAGTTGCAGAATTCTTGACAGTTTCATAAACCCATTGTACATGAGAGACTATAGATTTGTTGAAAAAACACTTCATCTACACTTGCCCAAAGGGTAATAATAGTCTCAGTGGAGCTGCTGGGATCTGTGCTGGAAGGTGGAGGGGAGGGCATATTCTATCCCCCATGGTTTTGGTCAGGAACAGCCAGTCCAGAGTTTATCTGTCGCAGGGAAAGTGGTGAATTTGGTAAGTTTAGGTGTCGGAAAGACTCGAACTCCATCTAAACTACCGACTCGTGTATTTGTGTAAAGATTTGTGTTATGTGGAAAGACATGCCATTCTCTTTTAGACAACTTTAAAAAGAAAACGTGTTTGGTTATGAGGGACTAAACTGACGTCAAATCCATCCCAACCTTTCATCACTGAAAATGTAAATAATTTATGGACAAGCCCATATATATATATATATATATATATATATATATATATATATATATATATATATATATATATATATATATATTTTTTTTTTTTTTTTTTTTCATACTATTCGCCATTTCCCGCGATAGCGAGGTAGCGTTAAGAACAGAGGACTGGGCCTTTGAGGGAATACCTTCACCTGGCCCCCTTCTCTGTTCCTTCTTTTGGAAAAAAAAAAAATACGTGGGAAGTATTCTTTCTCCCCTATCCCCAGGGATAATATATATATATATATATATATATATATATATATATATATATATATATATATATATATATATATATATATATATATATATATTATCCCTGGGTATACCGGAGAAAGAATACTCGTTCCATCTCCTCACATCACCACTACTTGTTATCACCTCCCCATTAGCCCCCTTCACTGAAGTTCCCATTTATTCCCTTGTCTTACGCACTTTATTTACCTCCTTCCAAAACACCTTTTTATTCTCCCTAAAATTTAATTATACTCTCTCACCCCAACTTTCATTTGCCCTCTTTTTCACCTCTTGGACCTTTCTCTTGACCTCCTCCCTCTTTCTTTTATACATCTCCCAGTCATTTGCATTATTTCCCTGCAAAAATCGACCAAATGCCTCTCTCTTCTCTTTCGCTTTTCATGCCACAAGCATCTTTTGCGCAAGCCATGACCGCTTCCCTAAATACATCCCATTCCTCCCCCACTCCCCTTACGTCCTTTGTTCTCACCTTTTCCCATTCTCTACTCAGTCTCTCCCGGTATTCCTCACACAAGACTCCTTCCCAAGCTCACTTACTCTCACCACTCTCTTCACCCCAACATTCTCTCTTCCTTTCTGACAATCTCTACAAATCTTCACCTTCGCCTCCAAAAGATAATGATCAGACATCCCTCCAGTTGCACCTCTCAGAACATTAACATCCAAAAGTCTCTCTTTCGCGCGCCTATCAATTAACACGTAATCCAATAACGCTCTCTCGCCATCTCTCCTACTTACATACGTATACTTATGTTTATCTCTCTTTTTAAACCAAATATTCCCAATCACCAGTCCTTTTTCAGCACATAGAACTACAACCTCTTCACCATTTCCATTTACAACACTGAACACCCCATGTACACCAATTATTCCCTCATCGGCCACATTACTCACCTTTGCATTCAACTCACCCATCACTATAACCCGGTCTTGTGCATCAAAACCACTAACATACTCACTCAGCAGCTCCAAAAACACTTTCCTCTCATGATCTTTCTCCTCATGCCCAGGTGCATATGCACCAATAATCACCCACCTCTCTCCATCCACTTTCAATTTTACCCATATCAATCTAGAGTTTACTTTCTTACACTCTATCACATAATCCCACCATTCCTGTTTCAGGAGTAGCGCTGGTCCTTCCATTGCTCTTGTTTGTTGAATGTGTTTGATGATAGAGTGGCAGATATAGGGTGTTTTGGTCGAGGTGGTGTGCAAAGTGAGAGAATTAGGGAGAATGATGTGGTAAACAGAAAAGAGGTAGTAAAAGCTTTCGGTAAGATGAAAGCCGGCAAGGCAGCGGGTTTGGATGGTATTGCAGTGGAATATATTAAAAAAGGGGGCGACTGTATTGTTAACTGGTTGGTAAGGTTATTTAATGTATGTACGACTCATGGTAAGGTGCCTGAGGATTGGCTGAATGCTTGCACAGTGCCATTGTACAAAGGCAAAGGGGATAAAAGTGAGTGCTCAAATTACAGAGGAATAAGTTTCTTTTCTATTCCTGGGAAATTATATGGGAGGGTATTGATGTAGAGGGTGAAAGCATGTAGAGCGTCAGATTGGAGAAGAACAGTGTGGTTTCAGAAGTGGTAGAGGATGGGTGGATCAGGTGTTTGCTTTGAAGAATGTATGTGAGAAATACTTAGAAAAGCAAATGGATTTGTATGTAGCATTTATGGATCTGGAGAAGGCATATGATGGAGTTGATAGAGATGCTCTGTGGAAGTTATTAAGAATATATGGTGTGGCAGGAGTTGATAGAGATGCTCTGTGGAAGGTTTTAAGACTATATGGTGTGGTAGGCAAGTTGTTAGAAGCAGTGAAAAGCTTTTATCGAGGATGTAAGGCATGTGTACGTGTAGGAAGAGAGGAAAGTGATTGGTTCTCAGTGAATGTAGGTTTGCGGCAGGGGTGTGATGTTTCCATGGTTGTTTCATTTGTTTATGGATGGGGTTGTTAGGGAGGTGAATGCATGAGTTTTGGAAAGAGGGGCAAGTATGCAGTTTGTTGTGGATGAGAGAGCTTGGGAAGTGAGTCAGTTGTTGTTCGCTGATGATACAGCGCTGATGGCTGATTCGTGTGAGAAACTGCCGAAGCTGGTGACTGAGTTTGGTTAAGTGTGTGAAAGAAGAAAGCTGAGAGTAAGTGTGAATAAGAGCAAGGTTATTATGTATAGTAGGGTTGAGGGATAAGTCAATTGGGATGTACATTTGATGGAGAAAAACTGGAGGAAGTGAAATGTTTTAGATCTGTGGGAGTGGATTTGGCAGCGGATGGAACCATGGAAGCGGAAGTGAATCATAGGATGGGGGAGGGGGCGAAAGTTCTGGGAGCGTTGAGGAATGTGTGGAGGTCGAGAACGTTATCTTGGAAAGCAAAAATGGGTATGTTTGAAGGAATAGTGGTTCCAACAATGTTATATGGTTGCGAGGCGTGGGCTGTAGATGGAGTTGTGCGGAGGAGGATGGATGTGCTGGAAATGAGATGTTTGAGGACAATATATGGTGTGAGGTGGTTTGATCGAGTAAGTAATGAAAGTGTAAGAGAGATGTGTGGTAATAAAAAGAGTGTGGTTGAGAGAGCAGAAGAGGGTGTTTTGAAATGGTTTGGTCACATGGAGAGAATGAGTGAGGAAAGATTGACCAAGAGGATATATGTGTCAGAGGTGGAAGGGACGAGAAGTGGGACACCAAATTGGATGTGGAAAGATGGAGTGAAAAAGATTTTGCGTGATTGGGGCCTGAACATGCAGGAGGATGAAACGCGTGCAAGGAATAGAGTGAATTGGAACGATGTGGTATACCGGGGTCGACGTGCTGTCAGTGGATTGAACTAGGGCATGTGAAGTGTCTGGGGTAAACCATGGAAACTTCTGTGGGGCCTGGATGTGGAAAGGGAGATGTGGTTTCGGTGCATTATACATGACAGCTAGAGACTTAGTGTGAACGAATGTGGCCTTTGTTGTCTTTTCCTAGCGCTACTTCGCGCACATGTGGGGGAGGGGGTTGTCATTTCATGTGTGGCGGGGTGGCGACGGTAATGAATAAGGGCAAACAGTATGAATTATGTACATGTGTATATATGTAAATGTCTGTGTGTGTATATATATGTATACGTTGAGATGTATAGGTATGTATATTTGCGTGTGTGGACGTGTATGTATATACATGTGTATGTGGGTGGGTTGGGCCATTATTTCATCTGTTTCCTTACGCTACCTCGCTAACGCGGGAGACAGCGACAAAGTAAAATAGAATGATATATATATCTATATATATATATATATATATATATATATATATATATATATATATATATATATATATATATATAATATATATATATTATATATATATATATATATATTATATATATATATATATATATATATATATATATATATATATATATATATATATATATATATATATATATTTCATACTATTTGCCATTTCCCTCGTTATCGAGGTAGCGCTAAGAACAGGACTGAGCCTTTGAGGGAATATCCTCACTTGGCCCCCTTCTCTGTTCCTCTTTTGGAAGATTAAAAAAAACGAGAGGGAAGGATTTCCAGCCCCCCGCTCCCTCCCCTTTCAGTCACCTTCTACGACTCGCAGGGTAAACTACAGAAGTATTCTTATTCCTCTATTCCCAGGGATAATGTATATATATATATATATATATATATATATATATATATATATATATATATATATATATATATATATATATATTTGTTCACAATCAGTCTCTAGCTGTCATGTAATAATGCACCGAAACCACAGCTCCCTTTCCACATCCAGGCCCCACAAAACTTTCAATGGTTTACCCCAGACGCTTCACATGCCCTGGTTCAATCCATTGACAGCACGTCGACCCCGGTATACCACATCGTTCCAATTCACTCTATTCCTTGCACGCCTTTCAATTTCCTGCATGTTCAGGCCCCGATCACTCAAAATCTTTTTCACTCCATCTTTCCACCTCCAATTTGGTCTCCCACTTCTCCTCGTTCCCTCCACCTCTGACACATATATCCTCTTGGTCAATCTTTCGTCACTCATTCTCTCCATGTGACCAACCCATTTCAAAACACCCTCTTCTGCTCTCTCAACCACACTCTTTTTATTTCCACACATCTCTCTTACCCTGACATTACTTACTCGATCAAACCACCTCACACCACATATTGTCCTCAAACATCTCATTTCCAGCACATCCACCCTCCAGCGCACAACTCTATCCATAGCCCACGCCTCGAAACCACACAACATTGTTGGAACCACTATTTCTTCAAACATACCCATTTTTGCTTTCCGAGATAATGTTCTCGACTTCCAAACTTTCTTCAAGGCTCCCAGAACTTTCGCCCCCTCCCCCACCCTATGATTTACTTCCGCTTCCATGGTTCCATCCGCTGCCAGATCCACTCCCAGATATCTAAAACACTTTACTTCCTCCAGTTTTTCTCCATTCAAACTTACCTCCCAATTGACTTGACCCTCAACCCTACTGTACCTAATAACCTTGCTCTTATTCACATTACTCTTAACTTTCTTCTTTCACACAATTACCAAACTCAGTCACCAGCTTCTGCAGTTTCTCACATGAATCAGCCACCAGCGCTGTATCATCAGCGAACAACAACTGACTCACTTCCCAAGCTCTCTCATTCACAACAGACTTCATACTTGCCCCTCTTTCCAAAACTCTTGCATTCACCTCCCTAACAACCCCATCCATAAACAAATGAAACAACCATGGAGACATCACACACCCCTGCCGCAAACCTACATTCACTGAGAACCAATCACTTTCCTCTCTTCCTACACGTACACATGCCTTACATCCTCGATAAAAACTTTTCGCTGCTTCTAACAACTTGCCCCCCACACCATATATTCTTAATACCTTCCACAGAGCACCTCTATCAACTCTATCATATGCCTTCTTCAGATCCATAAATGCTACATACAAATCCATTTGCTTTTCTAAGTATTTCTCACATACATTCTTCAAAGCAAACACCTGATCCACACATCCTCTACCACTTCTGAAACCACACTGCTCTTCCCCAATCTGATGCTCTGTACATGCCTTCAACCTCCCAATCAATACCTTCCCATATGATTTACTAGGAATACTCAACAAACCTATACCTCTGTAATTTGAGCACTCACTCTTATCCCCTTTGCCTTTGTACAATGGCACTATGCAAGCATTCCGCCAATCCTCAGGCACCTCACCATGAATCATACATACGATAAATAACCTTACCAACCAGTCAACCATACAGTCACCCCCTTTTTTGATAAATTCCACTGCAATACCATCCAAACCTGCTGCCTTGCCGGCTTTCATCTTCCGCAAAGCTTTTACTACCTCTTCTCTGTTTACCAAATCATTTTCCCTAACCCTCTCACTTTGCACACCACCTCGATCAAAACACCCTATATCTGCCACTCTATCATCAAACACATTCAACAAATCTTCAAAATACTCACTCCATCTCCTTCTCACATCGCCACTACTTGTTATCACCTCCCCATTAGCCCCCTTCACTGAAGTTCCCATTTGCTCCCTTGTCTTACGCACTTTATTTACCTCCTTCCAAAACATCTTTTTATTCTCCCTAAAATTTAATGATACTCTCTCACCTCTTGCACCTTTCTCGACCTCCTGCCTCTTTCTTTTATACATCTCCCACTCATTTGCATTTCTTCCCTGCAAAAATCATCCAAATGCCTCTCTCTTCTCTTTCACTAATACTCTTACTTCTTCATCCCACCACTCACTATCCTTTCTAATCAACCCACCTCCCACGCTTCTCATGCCACAAGCATCTTTTGCGCAATCCATCACTGCTTCCCTAAATACATCCCATTCCTCCCTCACCCCACTTACCTCCTTTGATCTCACCTTTTTCCATTCTGTACTCAGTCTCTCCTGGTACTTCCTCACACAAGTCTCCTTCCCAAGCTCACTTACTCTCACCACTCTCTTCACCCCAACATTCTCTCTTCTTTTCTGAAAACCCTACAAATCTTCACCTTCGCCTCCACAAGATAATGATCAGACATCCCTCCAGTTGCACCTCTCGGCACATTAACATCCAAAAGTCTCTCTTTCACTCGCCTATCAATTAACACGTAATCCAATAACGCTCTCTGGCCATCTCTCCTACTTACATACGTATACTTATGTATATCTCGCTTTTTAAACCAGGTATTCCCAATCACAAGTCCTTTTTCAGCACATAAATCTACAAGCTCTTCACCATTTCCATTTACAACACTGAACACCCCATGTATACCAATTATTCCCTCAACTGCCACATTACTCACCTTTGCATTCAAATCACCCATCACTATAACCCGGTCTCGTGCATCAAAACCACTAACACACTCATTCAGCTGCTCCCAAAACACTTGCCTCTCATGATGTTTCTTCTCATGCCCAGGTGCATATGCACCAATAATCACCCATCTCTCTCCATCAACTTTCAGTTTTACCCATATCAATCTAGAATTTACTTTCTTACACTCTATTACATACTCCCACAACTCCTGTTTCAGGAGTAGTGCTACTCCTTCCCTTGCTCTTGTTAGAAGCAGTGAAAAGCTTTTATCGAGGATGTAAGGCATGTGTACGTGTAGGAAGAGAGGAAAGTGATTGGTTCTCAGTGAATGTAGGTTTGCGGCAGGGGTGTGATGTTTCCATGGTTGTTTCATTTGTTTATGGATGGGGTTGTTAGGGAGGTGAATGCATGAGTTTTGGAAAGAGGGGCAAGTATGCAGTTTGTTGTGGATGAGAGAGCTTGGGAAGTGAGTCAGTTGTTGTTCGCTGATGATACAGCGCTGATGGCTGATTCGTGTGAGAAACTGCCGAAGCTGGTGACTGAGTTTGGTTAAGTGTGTGAAAGAAGAAAGCTGAGAGTAATTGAATAAGAGCAAGGTTATTATGTATAGTAGGTTGAGGGATAAGTCAATTGGGATGTACATTTGATGGAGAAAAACTGGAGGAAGTGAAATGTTTTAGATCTGTGGGAGTGGATTGGCAGCGGATGGAACCATGGAAGCGGAAGTGAATCATAGGATGGGGGAGGGGGCGAAAGTTCTGGGAGCGTTGAGGAATGTGTGGAGGTCGAGAACGTTATCTTGGAAAGCAAAAATGGGTATGTTTGAAGGAATAGTGGTTCCAACAATGTTATATGGTTGCGAGGCGTGGGCTGTAGATGGAGTTGTGCGGAGGAGGATGGATGTGCTGGAAATGAGATGTTTGAGGACAATATATGGTGTGAGGTGGTTTGATCGAGTAAGTAATGAAAGTGTAAGAGAGATGTGTGGTAATAAAAAGAGTGTGGTTGAGAGAGCAGAAGAGGGTGTTTTGAAATGGTTTGGTCACATGGAGAGAATGAGTGAGGAAAGATTGACCAAGAGGATATATGTGTCAGAGGTGGAAGGGACGAGAAGTGGGACACCAAATTGGATGTGGAAAGATGGAGTGAAAAAGATTTTGCGTGATTGGGGCCTGAACATGCAGGAGGATGAAACGCGTGCAAGGAATAGAGTGAATTGGAACGATGTGGTATACCGGGGTCGACGTGTTGTCAATGGATTGAACTAGGGCATGTGAAGTGTCTGGGGTAAACCCTGGAAACTTCTGTGGGGCCTGGATGTGGAAAGGGAGATGTGGTTTCGGTGCATTATACATGACAGCTAGAGACTTAGTGTGAACGAATGTGGCCTTTGTTGTCTTTTCCTAGCGCTACTTCGCGCACATGTGGGGGAGGGGGTTGTCATTTCATGTGTGGCGGGGTGGCGACGGTAATGAATAAGGGCAAACAGTATGAATTATGTACATGTGTATATATTAAATGTCTGTGTGTGTATATATATGTATACGTTGAGATGTAATAGGTATGTATATTTGCGTGTGTGGACGTGTATGTATATACATGTGTATGTGGGTGGGTTGGGCCATTATTTCATCTGTTTCCTTACGCTACCTCGCTAACGCGGGAGACAGCGACAAAGTAAAATAGAATATATATATATCTATATATATATATATATATATATATATATATATATATATATATATATATATATATAATAATATATATTATATATATATATATATAATATATATATATAATATATATTATATATAATATATATAATATATATATATATATATATATATATATATATATTTCATACTATTTGCCATTTCCCTCGTTATCGAGGTAGCGCTAAGAACAGGACTGAGCCTTTGAGGGAATATCCTCACTTGGCCCCCTTCTCTGTTTCCTCTTTTGGAAGATTAAAAAAAACGAGAGGGAAGGATTTCCAGCCCCCCGCTCCCTCCCCTTTCAGTCACCTTCTACGACTCGCAGGGTAAACTACAGAAGTATTCTTATTCCTCTATTCCCAGGGATAATGTATATATATATATATATATATATATATATATATATATATATATATATATATATATATATATATATATATATTTGTTCACAATCAGTCTCTAGCTGTCATGTAATAATGCACCGAAACCACAGCTCCCTTTCCACATCCAGGCCCCACAAAACTTTCAATGGTTTACCCCAGACGCTTCACATGCCCTGGTTCAATCCATTGACAGCACGTCGACCCCGGTATACCACATCGTTCCAATTCACTCTATTCCTTGCACGCCTTTCACCTTCCTGCATGTTCAGGCCCCGATCACTCAAAATCTTTTTCACTCCATCTTTCCACCTCCAATTTGGTCTCCCACTTCTCCTCATTCCCTCCACCTCTGACACATATATCCTCTTGGTCAATCTTTCCTCACTCATTCTCTCCATGTGACCAACACATTTCAAAACACCCTCTTCTGCTCTCTCAACCACACTCTTTTTATTTCCACACATCTCTCTTACCCTGACATTACTTACTCGATCAAACCACCTCACACCACATATTGTCCTCAAACATCTCATTTCCAGCACATCCACCCTCCAGCGCACAACTCTATCCATAGCCCACGCCTCGAAACCACACAACATTGTTGGAACCACTATTTCTTCAAACATACCCATTTTTGCTTTCCGAGATAATGTTCTCGACTTCCAAACTTTCTTCAAGGCTCCCAGAACTTTCGCCCCTCCCCCACCCTATGATTTACTTCCGCTTCCATGGTTCCATCCGCTGCCAGATCCACTCCCAGATATCTAAAACACTTTACTTCCTCCAGTTTTTCTCCATTCAAACTTACCTCCCAATTGACTTGACCCTCAACCCTACTGTACCTAATAACCTTGCTCTTATTCACATTACTCTTAACTTTCTTCTTTCACACAATTACCAAACTCAGTCACCAGCTTCTGCAGTTTCTCACATGAATCAGCCACCAGCGCTGTATCATCAGCGAACAACAACTGACTCACTTCCCAAGCTCTCTCATTCACAACAGACTTCATACTTGCCCCTCTTTCCAAAACTCTTGCATTCACCTCCCTAACAACCCCATCCATAAACAAATGAAACAACCATGGAGACATCACACACCCCTGCCGCAAACCTACATTCACTGAGAACCAATCACTTTCCTCTCTTCCTACACGTACACATGCCTTACATCCTCGATAAAAACTTTTCGCTGCTTCTAACAACTTGCCCCCCACACCATATATTCTTAATACCTTCCACAGAGCACCTCTATCAACTCTATCATATGCCTTCTTCAGATCCATAAATGCTACATACAAATCCATTTGCTTTTCTAAGTATTTCTCACATACATTCTTCAAAGCAAACACCTGATCCACACATCCTCTACCACTTCTGAAACCACACTGCTCTTCCCCAATCTGATGCTCTGTACATGCCTTCAACCTCCCAATCAATACCTTCCCATATGATTTACTAGGAATACTCAACAAACCTATACCTCTGTAATTTGAGCACTCACTCTTATCCCCTTTGCCTTTGTACAATGGCACTATGCAAGCATTCCGCCAATCCTCAGGCACCTCACCATGAATCATACATACGATAAATAACCTTACCAACCAGTCAACCATACAGTCACCCCCTTTTTTGATAAATTCCACTGCAATACCATCCAAACCTGCTGCCTTGCCGGCTTTCATCTTCCGCAAAGCTTTTACTACCTCTTCTCTGTTTACCAAATCATTTTCCCTAACCCTCTCACTTTGCACACCACCTCGATCAAAACACCCTATATCTGCCACTCTATCATCAAACACATTCAACAAATCTTCAAAATACTCACTCCATCTCCTTCTCACATCGCCACTACTTGTTATCACCTCCCCATTAGCCCCCTTCACTGAAGTTCCCATTTGCTCCCTTGTCTTACGCACTTTATTTACCTCCTTCCAAAACATCTTTTTATTCTCCCTAAAATTTAATGATACTCTCTCACCTCTTGCACCTTTCTCGACCTCCTGCCTCTTTCTTTTATACATCTCCCACTCATTTGCATTTCTTCCCTGCAAAAATCATCCAAATGCCTCTCTCTTCTCTTTCACTAATACTCTTACTTCTTCATCCCACCACTCACTATCCTTTCTAATCAACCCACCTCCCACGCTTCTCATGCCACAAGCATCTTTTGCGCAAGCCGTCACTGCTTCCCTAAATACATCCCATTCCTCCCCCACCCCCCTTACCTCCTTTGATCTCACCTTTTTCCATTCTGTACTCAGTCTCTCCTGGTACTTCCTCACACAAGTCTCCTTCCCAAGCTCACTTACTCTCACCACTCTCTTCACCCCAACATTCTCTCTTCTTTTCTGAAAACCCTACAAATCTTCACCTTCGCCTCCACAAGATAATGATCAGACATCCCTCCAGTTGCACCTCTCAGAACATTAACATCCAAAAGTCTCTCTTTCGCTCGCCTATCAATTAACACGTAATCCAATAACGCTCTCTGGCCATCTCTCCTACTTACATACGTATACTTATGTATATCTCGCTTTTTAAACCAGGTATTCCCAATCACCAGTCCTTTTGCAGCACATAAATGTACAAGCTCTTCACCATTTCCATTTACAACACTGAACACCCCATGTATACCAATTATTCCCTCAACTGCCACATTACTCACCTTTGCATTCAAATCACCCATCACTATAACCCGGTCTCGTGCATCAAAACCACTAACACACTCATTCAGCTGCTCCCAAAACACTTGCCTCTCATGATGTTTCTTCTCATGCCCAGGTGCATATGCACCAATAATCACCCATCTCTCTCCATCAACTTTCAGTTTTACCCATATCAATCTAGAATTTACTTTCTTACACTCTATTACATACTCCCACAACTCCTGTTTCAGGAGTAGTGCTACTCCTTCCCTTGCTCTTGTCCTCTCACTAACCCCTGACTTTACTCCCAAGACATTCCCAAACCACTCTTCCCCTTTACCCTTGAGCTTCGTTTCACCCAGAGCCAAAACATCAAGGTTCCTTTCCTCAAACATACTACCTGTCTCTCCTTTTTTCTCATCTTGGTTACATCCACACACATTTAGACTCCCCAATCTGAGCCTTCGAGGAGGATGAGCACTCCCCGCGTGACTCCTTCTTCTGTTCCCCCTTTAAGAAAGTCAAAGTACAAGGAGGGGAGGGTTTCCGGCCCCCCGCTCCCGTCCCCTTTAGTCGCCTTCTACGACACGTGAGGAATGCGTGGGAAGTATTCTTTCTCCCCTATCCCCAGGGATATATATATATATATATATATATATATATATATATATATATATATATATATATATATATATATATATATATATATATATATAAATATATATATATATATATATATATATATATATATATATATATATATATATATATATATATATATATATATAAAAAGATGTTCTGGAAGGAGGTAAATAAAGTGCGTAAGACAAGGGAGCAAATGGGAACTTCGGTGAAGGGCGCAAGTGGGGAGGTGATAACAAGTAGTGGTGATGTGAGAAGGAGATGGAGTGAGTATTTTGAAGGTTTGTTGAATGTGTTTGATGATAGAGTGGCAGATATAGGGTGCTTTGGTCGAGGTGGTGTGCAAAGTGAGAGGGTTAGGGAAAATGATTTGGTAAACAGAGAAGAGGTAGTGAAAGCTTTGCGGAAGATGAAAGCCGGCAAGGCAGCAGGTTTGGATGGTATTGCAGTGGAATTTATTAAAAAAGGGGGTGACTGTATTGTTGACTGGTTGGTAAGGTTATTTAATGTATGTATGACTCATGGTGAGGTGCCTGAGGATTGGCGGAATGCGTGCATAGTGCCATTGTACAAAGGCAAAGGGGATAAGAGTGAGTGCTCAAATTACAGAGGTATAAGTTTGTTGAGTATTCCTGGTAAATTATATGGGAGGGTATTGATTGAGAGGGTGAAGGCATGTACAGAGCATCAGATTGGGGAAGAGCAGTGTGGTTTCAGAAGTGGTAGAGGATGTGTGGATCAGGTGTTTGCTTTGAAGAATGTATGTGAGAAATACTTAGAAAAGCAAATGGATTTGTATGTAGCATTTATGGATCTGGAGAAGGCATATGATAGAGTTGATAGAGATGCTCTGTGGAAGGTATTAAGAATATATGGTGTGGGAGGAAAGTTGTTAGAAGCAGTGAAAAGTTTTTATCGAGGATGTAAGGCATGTGTACGTGTAGGAAGAGAGGAAAGTGATTGGTTCTCAGTGAATGTAGGTTTGCGGCAGGGGTGTGTGATGTCTCCATGGTTGTTTAATTTGTTTATGGATGGGGTTGTTAGGGAGGTAAATGCAAGAGTTTTGGAAAGAGGGGCAAGTATGAAGTCTGTTGGGGATGAGAGAGCTTGGGAAGTGAGTCAGTTGTTGTTCGCTGATGATACAGCGCTGGTGGCTGATTCATGTGAGAAACTGCAGAAGCTGGTGACTGAGTTTGGAAAAGTGTGTGGAAGAAGAAAGTTAAGAGTAAATGTGAATAAGAGCAAGGTTATTAGGTACAGTAGGGTTGAGGGTCAAGTCAATTGGGAGGTGAGTTTGAATGGAGAAAAACTGGAGGAAGTGAAGTGTTTTAGATATCTGGGAGTGGATCTGGCAGCGGATGGAACCATGGAAGCGGAAGTGGATCATAGGGTGGGGGAGGGGGCGAAAATTCTGGGGGCCTTGAAGAATGTGTGGAAGTCGAGAACATTATCTCGGAAAGCAAAAATGGGTATGTTTGAAGGAATAGTGGTTCCAACAATGTTGTATGGTTGCGAGGCGTGGGCTATGGATAGAGTTGTGCGCAGGAGGATGGATGTGCTGGAAATGAGATGTTTGAGGACAATGTGTGGTGTGAGGTGGTTTGATCGAGTGAGTAACGTAAGGGTAAGAGAGATGTGTGGAAATAAAAAGAGCGTGGTTGAGAGAGCAGAAGAGGGTGTTTTGAAGTGGTTTGGGCACATGGAGAGGATGAGTGAGGAAAGATTGACCAAGAGGATATATGTGTCGGAGGTGGAGGGAACAAGGAGAAGAGGGAGACCAAATTGGAGGTGGAAAGATGGAGTGAAAAAGATTTTGTGTGATCGGGGCCTGAACATGCAGGAGGGTGAAAGGAGGGCAAGGAATAGAGTGAGTTGGAGCGATGTGGTATACCGGGGTTGACGTGCTGTCAGTGGATTGAAGCAGGGCATGTGAAGCGTCTGGGGTAAACCGTGGAAGGCTGTGTAGGTATGTATATTTGCGTGTGTGGACGTATGTATATACATGTGTATGGGGGGGGTTGGGCCATTTCTTTCGTCTGTTTCCTTGCGCTACCTCGCAAACGCGGGAGACAGCGACAAAGTATAATAAATAATAATAAAATAATAAAATATATATATATATATATATATATATATATATATATATATATATATATATATATATATATATATTCCGATAGTACATAATTTGTAGCACAGAAATAGACTTTTTACCATATGTTTTCCATGAAACACCCTACCGTATGTAATTTGTACCAAAGAAAATGGGTCGTGGCTACAGTTAAGAAAATACCGATTTATCTTGAGATCTAACTTTTATGTAAGCAGCATTACTAAAAACAAGAACAATCCAGTGGAAGATTGTTTGCGATACTTGAAATGCACCGTGCGTGCGTTCTATCCTAAAATGGACATTTCTGTTGGAATACCGTTTACAGGACAAATAATTATGCCCAAATGTAAACGTTCAGTTTCAGCGTTAAAACCTATGAAAACCTGTTGTTACAATACTCAATATCACCTTGAGTTATGGGTTGTCGTTGTAGTGTAAGTGTGTTGATGTCAGTGATTGCCATACACCACTTAGGAATACACGAATAATGGATATGTATGGTGACAATTTAGTAGGGAAATCAGTGACTTCGTCTTCACAATACGAGGCTCCATTGTTTTGTAGCACCTCCTTCTGCAGGCCTTTGTTCACTTACTCCTCATGGCTCCTCGATTGTAGCAACCAAAACTGCATCCAGTACCTGACAGTATAGATGCCATGACAGAACTGAGATAGAGCGTTCCTCACGCTTATAGTTAGTTCATATACTTTGCAAGTCACAATAGATGATCAGAACCTGTAATACACCTACCCACGCAGAAATCGTGCCACTGGTCGAACATATTAACCCCATGGCCTGGTGATCGACTAACGCAATGCTGACTGAATACGATCGAGTCAAGGGAGACTTTGGATTAGCTTATGATCAGCATTAATCATGTGTGTCCCAACACCAGTTTATTTCATGTGATATATGACTTTGCATGAGAATAATGCAATGTGAATTTTTGATGACTTAATGGAAGTTGTTGATGATGATGGATCTTAAATTTCAAAAGTTTCATTTGCTGTCAGTCGTACAGATATGAAATATAAATCAGCGGGGGGCTGGAAATCCTCCCCTCTCGTTTTTTTTTTTTTTTTTCCAAAAGAAGGAACAGAGAAGGGGGCCAGGTGAGGATTTTCCCTCTAAGGCCCAGTCCTCTGTTCTTAACGCTACCTCGCAAATGCGGGAAATGGCGAATCGTATGAAAAAAAAAAAAAAAAAAATTAGTATTCCAAACATAAATGGAAAGATTGTTAGGTAACTAATTTATTTTTCGTCGGAGACAGATTCCAACCGTCACACTTAACACCAGACGCAGAGGCAGAGCCAGTCATACAGCAGCTCTGATGGACGTACGTGAGTTTCTTGCACGTTGAGACTTGAAAGCCGCCAGTGGTAATGAACATATTTCATCGTCTGTTAATAACGCAGTAGTGCCATATAAGACAGACTGTCACATTGCGCAAGAATGTTTAGGCCTGTGTGTGTGATGAAGACAAGTCAATATGTTTCCACGAGAGTCGTGCCTGCTAAACGAATGTGCCATGAAATGCATGGCAAGCATTCTATGTTGGAACGAACAATGTTTGCGTGGCATGCAGGTGTTGCAGATGGAGATAATGCAATACATGTAACGCACTTTGCTAGACGTGATCGTAATGTTTGCGAACAACGGGTTGAGTGGAGTGAGGGAGTTCCTCCTTCGTGTTGATAGTATTGCCCTGTAGGTCTATGTAAGCGTAATGAACGGTCGAGTAGGAGCAAATTAACTAAACCAGCAGCCGAAGGCCTTGTGTTTGGATTTTGTTTTTTATTTCTTCCACTAGAGCGGCTATTTATTTCAGCACTCCTACCCACCCTATGGGCGGTGGTGCAATAGATGATACAGCGTGCACAAAGGTCCAAGGGACTGGTGGGCCTCAGTGATTGACTTACATTACAGGTTATATAGAAAAAATGTCAACAGTTTACATGGAAAGTGAATTTTACAGCAGGTGAACAACACTGGTTAGATCAGTCACGTATCGAGATATACAAGAAATAAGCCATTTACAAGTTGATACTTTTCAACTAACCGAGTTACAACAATGTTATGGATTAAGTGGTTACTTATACATTATGTTGGGTATGTTGTCCACTGGTCATCAGTTTTCCATAATCCCGTTCTTGTATCCAGGTACGTTTCATCCAATGATTTAAAAAGATTGATATCTCTCTCTGGCGTCTCATGAAGACGTAAGATAAGATCGATTTTTTTTTAAATGGTTTTAGTTTATAGCAAAGACAATGCGTCTGCCAGCATGGACGCTGCCCGCCAGTTATCGTGCTTAACTAAAGCAAAACGTCGAAATCGAAGCGTAGATCCTAGGCTTAATGATTAACAGTAATTTATTAGTTTAATTACCCGTTTTTGATTACCTGTATGAATTGTACAGGGAGGGAGTTTTACACTCGTATGTATAGAGGTGTCAGTTGTTCGGTGGTTAATGTATATCATTAAGCAACTCTCTGCTTCATCATGTGTATGTTAGCTTACGGTATTAAGATACCAACCTACTCATAACTTACGTTGTTCTCCACAGATGGTCGAGATCCTGGACAACAGTTTCCTCCAAGACCTGTCTGATAGAGCCTTGCCACACGGTGCTCAACACTTGGTCACGACAGACCTACGCAGTACCTGGCAGGGTGTAGACCTCAGAGAACATGATGTCCCGTGGGCTCAGCAACAACAGTGGAGCAGCGGCGCGCGGGACGGAGCCCCTCCACTGTCCGCCTCAAGCCCGCTCGACTCTGTTTACCCTTCTTGTTCACATAGTTACGGCGCCATTAAAGTAGTGCTGCCAGCCATTTGAGGAACAAGGCAGTATGTTTCTCTGCACAGTTTCACTACATGATTCATCAGGTAGAGAATCGCAGTCATGAAGTGTTGATCCCAACAGTAGAGTCAGGTCTGATGACGCGACATATCCCTTTTTCAAGAGGATGGTGACGCTGAGGACTCCCAGGACATGGAAGACACATACGTTCATCAATGATTACTGGGTTTCTGGTAGTCAGCATGAGGTAGTGCTCGCCGGAACACAGCTTCTGACAGCCTCCCATGCTACACAAGAGTACAGCACAAATGAATTTAGCTATTCACAGACAATCGTCCGGGTCAGGGTGCCTCCCTGTACCAGATTTAACAGCCATTACATTTCAGTGTTCATAATGTACAAATAGCAACAGAGATTTATATATATACACATATCTATATGTTTTATAAATAAATCTGTCTTTTCCTTTCTGAGCGTGTTATTCTCTTCTGTGGGGCTAAGTTTCTTGGTAGTAATGCCCTCTACTTGAACAGGGTTGCGGTCTGGTCGAGAGGTTTAGCAATGATGACCTTCGAAGATTTAACTTAATAAGTGATGCATTTTTCAAATAATCACTTTCTTAAGTAATTGTACCATTAGTAGTGATGTCTGGGAAGAGTACTGACACCAGGAAGACACAAAAGACGTCATTTTAACAGCAAAATCTTCACTCCGAAAATTTTGGGAATATCAACATTTCTTTTTTCATATCCGATGCAGGACGATCAGTAACGGTAGGGAGGTTAAGGTCTTTGGCTGAGGGTGTAAGAGACGTCGCCTGTGACCTCGGACTCAATGCACAGGTGAGAACTTCCTCACAAGACTAAAATTCAGTCACCGAAACACTTGGATGAAAATCAATCCTGTGTAAAGTTGACAGTCAACTAAACATTCCTCTATCAAATCAGCTGTATCGTGTAACGCAAATATTTTGACGATATTTCAACACATATTTCTTTTATTTTATGTTAGCTGACGACACGGGCAGCTGAGGCCGTAATCAAGGGCATTCCAATTAACGTTGTCTGTGTGTGTGTGTATGTGGTAGAAGGCGACTAAAGGGGACGGGAGCTGGGGGCTGGAAACCCTCACCTCCTTGTATTTTAACTTTCTAAAAGGGGAAACAGAAGGAGTCACGCGGGAAGTGTTCATCCTCCTCGAAGGCTCGGATTGGGGTGTCTAAATGTGTGTGGATGTAACCAAGATGAGAAAAAAGGAGAGATAGGTAGTATGTTTGAGGAAAGGAACCTGGATGTTTTGCCTCTGTGTGAAACGAAGCTCAAGGGTAAAGGGGAAGAGTGGTTTGGGAATGCCTTGGTAGTAAAGTCAGGGGTTAGTGAAAGGACAAGAGCAAGGGAAGGAGTAGCAATACTGAAACAGAAGTGGTGGGAGTATGTGATAGAATGTAAGAAAGTAAACTCTAGATTCATATGGATAAAACTAAATGTGGATGGAGAGAGATGGGTGATTATTGGTGCATATGCACCTGGGCATGAGAAGAAAGATCATGAGAGGAAAGTGTTTTGGGAGCAGCTCAATGAGTGTGTTAGTGGTTTTGATGCACAAGACCGGGTTACAGTGATGGCTGATTTGAATGCAAAGGTGAATAATGTGGCAATTGAGGGAATAATTGGTATGCATGGGGTATTCAGTGTTGTAAATGGAAATGGTGAAGAGCTTGTAGATCTATGTGCTGAAAAAGGACTGATGATTAGGAATACCTGGTTTAAAAAGAAAGATATACATAAGTATACCCTCCCATAAGTATGGGAGGGTATTGGTTGAGAGGGTGAAGGCATGTACAGAGCATCAGATTGGGGAAGAGCAGTGTGGTTCCAGAAGTGGTAGAGGATGTGTGGATCAGGTGTTTGCTTTGAAGAATGTATGTGAGAAATACTTAGAAAAGCAAATGGATTTGTATGTAGCATTTATGGATCTGGAGAAGGCATTTGATAGAGTTGATAGAGATGCTCTGTGGAAGGTATCAAGAATATATGGTGTGGGAGGCAAGTTGTTAGAAGCAGTGAAAAGTTTTTATCGAGGATGTAAGGCATGTGTACGTGTAGGAAGAGAGGAAAGTGATTGGTTCTCAGTGAATGTAGGTTTGCGGCAGGGGTGTGTGATGTCTCCATGGTTGTTTAATTTGTTTATGGATGGGGTTGTTAGGGAGGTGAATGCAAGAGTTTTGGAAAGAGGGGCAAGTATGCAGTCTGTTGTGGATGAGAGAGCTTGGGAAGTGAGTCAGTTGTTGTTCGCTGATGATACAGCGCTGGTGGCTGATTCATGTGAGAAACTGCAGAAGCTGGTGACTGAGTTTGGTCAAGTGTGTGAAAAAAGAAAGTTAAGAGTAAATGTGAATAAGAGCAAGGTTATTAGGTACAGTAGGGTTGAGGGTCAAGTCAATTGGGAGGTAAGTTTGAATGGAGAAAAACTGGAGAAAGTAAAGTGTTTTAGATATCTGGGAGTGGATCTGGCAGCGGATGGAACCATGGAAGCGGAAGTGGATCATAGGGTGGAGGAGGGGGCGAAAATCCTGGGAGCCTTGAAGAATGTGTGGAAGTCGAGAACATTATCTCGGAAAGCAGAAATGGATATGTTTGAAGGAATAGTGGTTCCAACAATGTTGTATGGTTGCGAGGCGTGGGCTATGGATAGAGTTGTGCGCAGGAGGGTGGATGTGCTGGAAATGAGATGTTTGAGGACAATGTGCGGTGTGAGGTGGTTTGATCGAGTAAGTAACGTAAGGGTAAGAGAGATGTGTGGAAATAAAAAGAGCGTGGTTGAGAGAGCAGAAGAGGGTGTTTTGAAATGGTTTGGGCACATGGAGAGAATGAGTGAGGAAAGATTGACCAAGAGGATATATGTGTCAGAGGTGGAGGGAACGAGGAGAAGTGGGAGACCAAATTGGAGGTGGAAAGATGGAGTAAAAAAGATTTTGAGTGATCGGGGCCTGAACATGCAGGAGGGTGAAAGGAGGGCACGGAATAGAGTGAATTGGATCGATGTGGTATACCGGGGTTGACGTGCTGTCAGTGGATTGAATCAGGGCATGTGAAGGGTCTGGGGTAAACCATGGAAAGCTGTGTAGGTATGTATATTTGCGTGTGTGGACGTATGTATATACATGTGTATGGGGGTGGGTTGGGCCATTTCTCTCGTCTGTTTCCTTGCGCTACCTCGCAAGCGCGGGAGACAGCGACAAAGCAAAAAAAAAAAAAAAAAAATACGTACGTAAGTAGGAGAGATGGCCAGAGAGCATTATTGGATTACGTGTTAATTGATAGGCGCGCAAAAGAGAGACTTTTGGATATTAATGTGCTGAGAGGTGCAACTGGAGGGATGTTTGATCATTATAATATGGAGGCGAAGGTGAAGATTTATAGAGGTTTTCAGAAAAGAAGAGAGAATATTGGGGTGAAGAGGGTGGTGAGAGTAAGTGAGCTTGGGAAGGAGACTTGTGTGAGGAGGTACTAGGAGAAACTAAGTACAGAATGGAAAAAGGTGAGAACAAAAGACGTAAGGGGAGTAGGGGAGGAATGGGATGTATTCAGGGAAGCAGTGATGGCTTGCGCAAATGATGCTTGTGGCATGAAAAGCGTGGGATGTGGGCAGATTAGAAAGGATAGTGAGTGTTGGGATGAAAATGTAAGATTATTAGTGAAAGAGAAGAGAGAGGCATTTGGACGATTTTTGCAGGGAAATGATGCAAATGACTGGGAGATGTATAAAAGAAAGTTGCAGGAGGTCAAGAGAAAGTTGCAAGAGGCGAAAAAGAGGGCAAATGAGAGTTGGGGTGAGAGAGAATAAAAAAGATGTTTTGGAAGGAGTTAAATAAAGTGCGTAAGACAAGGGAACAAATGGGAACATCAGTGAAGGGGGCAAATGGGGAGGTGATAACAAGTAGTGGTGATGTGAGAAGGAGATGGAGTGAGTATTTTGAAGGATTATTGAATGTGTTTGATAATAGAGTGGCAGATATAGGGTGTTTTGGTCGAGGTGGTGTGCAAAGTAAGAGGGTTAGGGAGAACGATTTGGTAAACAGAGAAGAGGAAGTAAAAGCTTTGTGGAACATGACAGCCGGCAAGGCAGCAGGTTTGGATGGTATTGCAGTGGAATTTATTAAAAAGGGGGTGAGTGCATTGTTGACTGGTTGGTAAGGATATTTAATGTATGTATGACTCATGGTGAGGTGCCTGAGGATTGGTGGAATGCTTGCATAGTGCCACTGTACAAAGGCAAGGGGGATAAAAGTGAGTGCTCATATTACAGAGGTATAAGTTTGTTGAGTATTCCTGGTAAATTATATGGGAGGGTATTGGGTGAGAGGGTGAAGGCATGTACAGGGCGTCAGATTGGGGAAGAGCAGTGTGGTTTCAGAAGTGGTAGAGGATGTGTGGATCATGTGTTTGCTTTGAAAAATGTATGTGAGAAATACTTAGAAAAGCAAATGGATTTGTATGCAGCATTTATGGATCTTGAGAAGGCATATGATAGAGTTGATAGAGATGCTCTGTGGAGGGTGTTAAGAATCTATGGAGTGAAAAGTTTTTATCGAGGATGTAAGGCATGTATACGTGCAGGAAGAGAGGAAAGTGATTGGTTCTCAGTGAATGTTGGTTTGCGGCAGGGGTGCGTGATGTCTCCATGGTTGTTTAATTTGTTTAAGGATGGGGTTGTTAGGGAGGTGAATGCAAGTTTTGGAAAGAGGGGCAAGTATGCTGTCTGTTGTGGATGAGAGAGCTTGGGAAGTGAGTCAGTTGTTGTTCGCTGATGATACAGCGCTGGTAGCTGATTCGGGTGAGAAACTGCAGAAGCTGGTGACTAAGTTTGGTAAAGTGTGTGAAACAAGAAAGCTGAGAGTAAATGTGAATAAGAGCAAGGTTATTAGGTACAGTAGGGTTGAGGAACCAGTCAATTGGGAGGTAAGTTTGAATGGAGAAAAAATGGAGGAAGTGAAGTGTTTTTAGATATCAGGGAGTGGATTTGGCAGCGGATGGAACCATGGAAGCGGAAATGAATCATAAGGTGGGGGAGGAGGCGAAAGTTCTGGGAGCGTTGAAAAATGTGTGAAAGTCGAGAACGTTATCTTGGAAAGCAAAAATGGGTATGTTTGCAGGAATAGTGGTCCCAACAATTTTATATGGTTGCGAGGCGTGGTCTATAGATAGAATTGTGCAGAGGAGGGTAGATGTACTGGAAATGAGATGTTTGAGGACAATATGTGGTGTGAGATGGTTTAATGGAGTAAGTAATGAAAGGGTAAGAGAGACGTGTGGTAATAAAAAGAGTGTGGTTGAGAGAGCATAAGAGGGTGTTTTGAAATGGTTTGGTCACATGGAGAGAATGAATGAGGAAAGATTGACAAGGAAGATGTATGTGTCAGAGGTGGAGGGAACGAGGAGAAGTGGGAGACCAAATTGGAGGTGGAAAGATGGAGTGAAAAAGATCTTGAGTGATCGGGGCCTGAACATGTAGGAGGGTGAAAGGCGTGCAAGGAATAGAGTGAATTGGAACGATGTGGTATACTGGGGTCGACGTGCTGTCAATGGATTGAACCAGTACACGTGAAGTGTCTGGGGTAAACCATGGAAAGTTCTGTGGGGCCTGGATGTGGAAAGGGAGCTGTGGTTTCGGTGCATTATACATGCGAGCTAGAGACTTAGTGTGAACGAATGTGGCCTTTGTTGTCTTTCCTAGCACTAACTCGCGCACATGAGGGGGACGGTGTTTTCATTTCTTGTGTGGCGGGTGGCGACGAGAATGAATAAGGGCAAACAGTATGAATCATGTACATGTGTATATATGTATATGTCTGTGTGTGTATATACATATGTGTGTATACGTTGAGATGTATAGTTATGTGTATGTGCGTGTGTGTAAGTGTATGTACATATATGTGTATGTGGGTGGGTTGGGCCATTCTTTCGTCTGTTTCCTTGCGCTACCTCGCTAACGCGGGAGACAGCGACAAAGTATGATAAATAATAAATAAATAGATAAATATATATTCCGTTTCTCTGGTTCCATTCACTGCTAAGTCCACTCCCAGATATTAAAACACTTAACTTCCTCCAATTTTTCTCCATTCAAACTTACATCCCAATTAACTTGTTCCTTAACCCTACTGAACCTAATAACCTTGCTCTTATTCACATTTACTCTCAACTTTTTCCTTTCACACACTTTTCCAAACTCAGTCACCAACTTCTGCAGTTTCTCACGCGAATCAGCCACCCTTTCATTACTTACTCGATCAAACCAACTCACACCACACATTGTCCTCAGACATTTCATTTTTAACACATCTATCCTATCTATAGCCCATACCTTGCAACCATATAACATTGTTGGAACTACTGTTCCTTCAAACATACCTATTTTTTGCTCTCTGAGATAACGTTCTCTCCTTCCACACATTCTTCATCGCTCCAAGAACCTCCGCCCCCTCCCCCACCCTGTGACTCACTTCCGTTTCCCTGGTTCCGTTCACTGCTAAGTCCACTCCTAGATATCTAAAACACTTCACTTCCTCCAATTTTCTCCATTCAAACTTACATCCCAATCAACTTGTTCCTAACCCTACTGAACCTAATAACCTTGCTCTTATCCCTATTTATTCTCAACTTTTTACTTTCACACACTTTTCTAAACTCAGTCAGCAACTTCTGCAGTTACTCACACGAATCAGCCACTAGAGCTGTATCATCTGCGAACAACAGGCTCACTTCCCAGGCCCTTTCCTCTCCAACAGACTGCATACTCACCCCTCTCTCCAAAACTCGCATTTTCCTCTCTAACTGCCCCATCCATAAACAAATTAAACAACCATGGAGACATCACACACTCCTGCCGCAAACCGACATTCACTGGGAACCAATCACTCTCCTCTCTTCCTACTCGTACTCATACCTTACATCCTTGGTAAAACTTTTCACTGCTTCTAGCAACTTACCTCCCACACCACTCTTAAGACCTTCCAAAGAGCATCTCTATCAACTCTATCATATGCCTTCTCCAGATCCACAAATGCTAATACAAATCCATCTGTTTTTCTAAGTATTTCTCACATACATTCTTTCAAAGCAAACACCTGATCCACACATCCTCTACCACTTCTGAAATCACACTGCTCTTCCCCAGCCTGATGCTCTGTGTGTGCCTTCACCCTCTCAATCAATACCCTCCCATATAATTTCCCAGGAATACTCAACAAACTTATACCTCTGTAATTTGAGCACTCACTTTTATCCCCTTTGCCTTTGTGCAATGGCACTATGCATGCATTCCGCCAATCCTTAGGCACTTCACCATGAACCATACATGCATTGAATATTTTTACCAACCAATCAACAACACAGTCACCCTCTTTCTTAATAAATTCTCCTGCAATATCATCCAAACCCGCTGCCTTACCGGCTTTCCATCATTCGCAAAGCTTTCGCTACCTCTTCTCTGTTACCAAACCATTCTCCCTGACGCTTTCACTTCGCACACCATCCCGACCAAAACACCCTGTATATCGTAGCCTGAGTCAATATCAATTTTCATCGACAAATCCCTAGGAGTGGATGAACAGCTGGGTTGACTATGGACCGACTGCCGTTACCAGGATTCGAACGTACGCGCTCGACCTTGGGCGGCCCGTGAATGCATCATGGTCAGGAACGCTAATCGCTACACCACGGAAGTCCATTCATTCAGTATCATTGAACTTGCAACTGTGAAAATACAAATGTTGACAAATATCAATTTCAGGTGACGCCATCTATATCAACATAGTAGCCGCTACATTAGACAAAACAGAAGAACGTAATTCTACGTTATGCTGTTATGATTTGGGCTGTGGGTTCGTGTTGATGCGTTTATAATTAGCTGTCAACAGTGAAGGGTCATCATACTGTGCTGTAAATCTATCATAAGGACGAGAAGTGGAGATTAAAGCACTAGTTTTCTAGCTAACCTTTTTGTTACGCCACGCACCCCGCCTAACACGCTCACTCAGAACCCAGAGGAAGGCCTGATTAGCTGCTATGGCCTCTCATCCTTAATGTAACCTATTGTTGCAAATCAAGATGAATTTCCAAGCACTATACACCAACGAACTGCCACAGTGGCGCTCGTACTCCGCGAGCTGCCCCATCGACCTCTGTGGTGTAGTAGTTAGCATTGCTGACCATGACGTTGTTCAGGAACCGCCCGGGGTCGAGGGCAAATGTTCGAATCCTGGTTGTAGAAGTCAGTTCACTGTCAACCAAGTCGTTCATTCTCCCCTCGGGGGTGGTCGATGAAATGGATACTTGCCTGAGGCTCGGATATATTACTGAAAGATATTACTTACAATAACTTATCACCATGTCACTGTTTACAGTGACATGGTGATACGAAAAACACATTTTTCCTAAGTCAAAGTCTAGCAGTTGACTACCTTGGCTTCCGTCGTTAACAGCGAACTTATGTGTGTTTTCCACCGTGCGGGTCTGTGTCACAACAGATGTGCCCTCCCGCCACCTTACTGTAACCAGGTATGTTACATAAAAGGATCTGCTGCATTTTCTATTCCCGCTCAATACAAAAACAAACAACAACGGGAAGTGTCTATTGCTGCGATGGTCTGTGTTATAACTCAACTTTGCGTTTTCACGTATGAATATTGTTACAACCTCAGTCCTTTTTTCACTGAAATTGTAAATGTATTTACATAAGATACATGTGAGAATAAAGAGATAAAGAATATGAATTGTGAAAAAAAATAATAAAACAACACAATGAACAGTGTACATGAATCTGATTGTTCACAATGAATATAAGAAATCTGCTCCTAATCATTAATGACATAATCAGTGAATCTCTTCGGAGACTTGACACACCTCACTGACCTACTTTTACTTACAAACTCATTCATCATTGACGTCCTGGGGTTACTGGCAGGTTACTCCAGTTTCTCAACCTGGTCAAGAAAATCTTTATCTTCCACATTAGCATCAGCACCACCCTTATCCTCACCCGAGACGACCAGCCGAGGTACGTGTGTGTGTGAGGGTCGCCACTCATCACTCTTCCTGAAGGCTCGGCCGAGGTACGTGTGTGTGAGGGTCACCACTCATCACTCTTCCTGAAGACTTGGCCGAGGTACGTGTGTGTGTGAGGGTCACCACTCATCACTCTTCCTGAAGGCTCGCATGAATGTCTCATGTGACACCTATTCCTCAAGAGTATTCCACCATACTCCATCTGTACATGTGACCTGGTATCTGATTGCTTCAATGCCCTTCTTCCATCTCTTATCTCCAAACCTAAATGGTTTAAGCCTGACAGTGTCTCCACATAACTCAGGGAAGTCATGGGCTTCAACCGTGCAATAAGAGGCCTTTTTGTTCTGTATGTCTTTCAGTCCATCTACCTCATTCTCCCAGCTTTGTTGTCTTGGCTTTCTTAATCTCTCTACAGTGGGTAAATTGTTTTTCTTCTACATATCTTTCTTTGAAATGGGCTTGTGCCGGTGCCCTCTGTGGGCGTGTTCCTAATAGTAATCACCATTATAATCTTTCTTGATATATTCTTAGCAGTTGTAACACCAGTCTCAACCTTGCCAGTTGTCTTGCTGTTGTGAGGCGAGCTGGTCTCAAGATTGATTCCCCATTTACTGGTGAACTCACTGTGTCTGAGATCATTTCATCAGGAATACCATATCCAGCATAATGTGCCTTGATGTTTATGACAACAGTTTGAGCTGCAGTGTCATAAGTCAATCAGTCTCCCAAACGTTAGAAAATTGACATACAGTTATAAGATAGTATTTACCATGCAGGTCAAACAGGTCAATGTCAGTATTTTTTCCAAGTCTGTTGGGAAGCTCATGACTCAGTAGGGTTTCATTTGGAGGGAATATTTCATAAGACCTACAAACCTCACAACATTTGCGCCATCGACTTCGCTCACGTCAGGCCAGAACATACGCTCCCTTGCCTCTGCGCAAGCACCCTTCACAAACCTCCCTGGCCAACGTGTGTCTTGCTTTACTTCGTGTGGCAACTGCCTTGGTATTACAAGTCCCTCATCCCCTAAATACAAAACCATCTTCATGTAACAATTCATACCTCATGTCAAAATATGGTGTGTAAAGCCAGCCGGTTAGGACTTGTCAGGCCAGTGAATTACGCTTCTCAGACTCTGTGGTGTGTAGTCCTCCTTACCCAGTCAAGTCTATCCTATCAACAGACATCGTCAGAAAAATTACAGCATCAACTTATTCTTTCTCCAATGCCTCACCAGAGTCTACCCGACCGTGGACGGGTAGGTAGGCTCTGCTTTATGTGTCAGCAGTGAACATTTGGTTGTCCTTTACATACCTCATCACTTCATTATCATAGGCAACGCCTCATAACAACATCGCCTGAAGCCTTGTCCAAAAGTGTCTCAGCACAATGCTTTCAAGCGGCTTCGGTCTATCATGTGTAAGCTGGTGCCATTTTTGCAGTGCGTTCCCAAAGCCGAGCATCTCTTTATAATAGCATACCGACTGTCCGTATCAGTTGGTGCTCTTATTATAGCTATACAAAAGGATGGTCTTCCCTTAGCAATATTGTGCCATTGCCCTTGTTGCAGGAGTCAAAATATCTCAGAACTGATGGTTTTGTCAACGATCTTTCAATTTCATTAAATGTTTTAGCCTCAGCTGCTCCTCATTCCCCATTTCCATTCACTCCTCTACATCCGCACTCGGTAAGACAAACAATGGGACGTATCACAATAGCAAACTTGGACAGAGATGTATACAGATAACCAAACATGTCAACCAATGGTTTAACATTATCATTATCTTTCGGTGGTTCCATCTTCATTATGGCCTCCACCTTTCTATGATCAGGCCTAAGACATTAACCCCAGGTATACGAAACTGATATTTCTTCTGACTGAGTCTTACCCGTACCTCACCACACCTTGCAAACTCTCTCACGGTTCGTTTCATCACCGTGCACTAGTACATCATCAGCTACACAGTGTGCGCCCTGCAGGCCTTCTAGAGCTTAAATGCAATCTCCTCTGAAGGATTTAGCTGCTTTCCAAATGGAGTAGCAAATGGTGTCTACAAACTGGCCTCGTAATCTAACTCACAATGATGGTAGCCATCCTCTAGATCACAAAGGCGAAACAAAGTTACATCATCTAGATCTGATGAGATATCGTCTATAACTGGCAGTCGATAATATTCTCTCTTCAGGGACATATTCAAGCGTCTAGGATCAATACACACTGTCAGATCACCCGACGTCTTAGTAGAGACATATTTGAGTCACCCAGTCAGTTGGTTCATCCACAGGAACTATTTTGCTTTCATTCTGCAACATCACAAAACCTTCTTGATTCTGTTTCGTGGTCTTTGTGATCCTTCTAGCTGGCCGGACTCAGCATCACCAGATACTCTCAGCATCACAGGAACGGCCAGACCAGGATAACACATTGCCATCAACCACCAGAAGAAATGCTGTACAAAAACTTATGCGCTTTTACCAAAATATAGCTCTCGAAATTATCATAATTGATAATCATCAATCCCATCTTAACTGCTAACCTGGCACTAAGTAATGGCATAAAGCTGCTTGCATCATCAACAACATACTGAATATTAAACGCTGATCCCGTCCTGGGATTCATTGGCCTTACCAGCCCAGTGCCTCCTTTGTACAAGTCTCTCACATTTGTAGAGCAACCTGCCCAGGGGCGGCGGCAGCTTGTAAAAAGTGGGGGGGGGGGGGGGGGGCTGGAGCTAAAGCTTTCACAACATACTTCATACTCCCGCCGCCAGTTACCAATATGCATAACATGTAACACACTAAAAGTAACACCACAATCAGTTTGCATCTTTACCGGCTCACCCTTGATCAGCATATTGCAGTAAATACCCTCTTGATCTTGTGGCGAAGAATGAAGGGTTTGTACACCAAGTGACGAGTTCTTGTATCTCACCTCGAACACAGCATCAACCTTCGCTTCACATACGTGAGGCACTGAAATGAGTTCTCAAACCACACCAATTACAATCCCCCCGCCCCAGGCAGGTCATTTTACCTTAAATCATGAGTTTTACAAGAAAATCTGCCAACAGTAACTGTTCTAGTGGTAGATCTGTGGCTAAATGTCCCCCCCCCCAACTCTTTAACTTGAATAATTTTGTACTGTTGATCAGGCCATTGTTGTGCCTTCATAAGATCACTTCTATATACTCCTGCTGTACGTGGCACTACCAGAGTTCTTGCCTACATTCATAAGCACTACCTCCTTAGCCTATCTCAACAACAAGGCCTTGGTGTTATCACCGCCTCGGATAACCCGCGGAGGTTAGGCTTGGTAGAAATTACATATGCAATGGCTTCTGATGTCATCTCGAACCATTCTGACTTTCATTTCTATGACATATCACTACTGTTTGTGATTCCACCCATCCAAAACCCCGGTCCCCTCTAATAATTTTACGTAGGCTGTTTTGATACCGATATCGACCGAAGTAGGAGATCTGCCAACTCAAACCTCGATGTCCCGCTAGAACAGCTTACCACGTCTCTCGCGTTATTATCGGCGTGTGTGCGTCCCGCTGCCACCATGTCACAATAGCCGTGTCCTCCTGCTAGCTAGGCGTAACCAGGTAGGTTAAACAAAAGGGGAGACGGTCAGCTGCACTTTCCATTCCCGTTCAATCCAAAAACAACACAAAGCGCCTCTTGTGGCGATACTTTGTATTGCAACAAAACATAGTAATGCGTTTACACAAATAAATGAGCATTGTTACATATTCAAGGAATGTAGACGAGAGATTACGTTATACTGCATGCCAGTCCTAAGAACAGGTGTGTGTGTGTCTGTAAAACACTGGAATATATACTTAGAAGCGACTTCATCGACTGGGAGGCAACAAGGTTTCACGGAAAGGTCCTGTGTTATGAATATTTTAGATTTGTAAGACAAAGTTGGCTCTGAGACGCTGTACTCCATCTCAGGTGAAAATGGCTAGATCTACAGGCAGGGACAATGGGCAGATTCCCTCAGAAAAGAAGTTTACTTCTGTGGAAGGGAACGGAGGCAGCAGGTGAGAAAAGTGTTCACAAAATGAGCCTGATTTCACAGGTGGTGTGCTCCAGGGTTTGTTCTTGGACCCACTGCTGTTTGTGTATGCGCATGACTTTTTTTATGTTGGGGCTCCAGTCACGGACAGACGTCCACATTAAGGTTGGGCCTTAATTGAAATAAGCGAGAATGAAGTAGCGGAAAAAAAAGAAAAAAACACGGGAAAGCACTTAATGAATTTTGGAGTAAATGAATAACCTGTCTTTTGAAATGTGCCAGGTCATAGTTATTAGGAAAGACATGAAAAAGTAGAGAGTTCCAAAGCTTCGACGTGTAGGAGAAGCAGATGTCAAAACGGCCCACCTTTGAGTTGCCGACTCCCACATAGTAATCACGTGACGCAGATCTTGCCAACTATTGCCTGGTCTAGCCAGTAGTGTGGGCACAAAAGTATCCAGTTCTCGGGAGTAAAAACCAAAGTAATACCTATAGAAGATGGAAAATGTACCAACATTGCGGCGTAGAACAAGAGGATCAAGATTGGAAGTTAGCCTAGGACAGTTTATAAGTCGGACCGCTTTCAACTTAACTCTGTCAAGTAAGGATGCAGAGCTAGAACCATCCCAGATGTGAGAGCAGTACTCCATACACGAAAATATCAACCCTTTGTGTAAACGGGGCAACTGTTCAGAAGAAAAGAAGTTTCGACATCTAAACAGAACTCCCAGTTTTTTAGGGGCAGACTTGGTTATTCCTGTAATGTGGTGTTTCCAAGAAAGAGTGGATGTTACAGTAATACCAAGTATGTTCATTGAGCCAAGAGATGGAATTACGGAACCATCAAAAGAGAGACGAGAGTTGTGAGGAGTTTTCGATAGAGAGATTGGAAAAAAAACTGGGTCTTGGAGACATTAAACTTAACATGATTCTGTGTACCCCGCTGAGATATCCTGTCCAAGAATGAGTTTATTGAAGAAGCTGTGTTAAGACGAGATGATAATTGAGTGAGAGAAGAAGGAGCAGAAATGACGGATGTGGATGAATGCAGTGTTGAGTTGTCGGCGTATGAGTGCATTGGATTATATTCGTGGAGGATAGGCAGGGCCTCTGAGAGAAATTTCATCAGGAGTACAACGTTTCTTTCGAATCTCCTTCCCTTCTCCATTAGACATCCTGTTTTCATCCACTACGGCTTTATGCTATGAGCTGTAAGGCCGAAAAGGGTATGGAAGATGAGAGAATGGTGTAATGGAGAGCTCTATTGACTTTCTGCATTTTCTAAGATCACGAAATTCTCGGGCTCCCTTTGGACCCCCGGGCCCTGGTACAATGTACCTCCTACACCCCCCTCTCTGAGGCCCTGAATTGAGAGAAAATCGTTGGAATAAAGGGGAAGAAGTGTAGGGGACAGGACAGAATCTTGAGGGACACCGCTGTTGATGGAGAAAAAGGGGGGAGGGCAACCCATCAACAACTACAGAGGTAGATCGGCCAGAGAGGAAGCTAGATATGAAGGAGTAAAGTGAGAGGGAAGCCAAACGAGGGGAGTTTAGAGATGAGACCCCAATGCCGCAACCTGTCAAGAGCTTTGGATATGTCAAGGGTAACTACATATGACTCAGCAAAATCTTTCAGGGATGATGACCAAACATAAGTAAGAAAGGAAAAAATATCACCAGTGGATCTCGCTTTACGGAAGCCATACTGGTGATCAGAGAGAGAGAGAGAGAGAGAGAGAGAGAGAGAGAGGAGAGAGAGAGAGAGAGGCTGTATTTTCGAGGTGTTTAAGAAAATTGGAGTTTAGGAGGAATTCAAAGACTTTGGAATTGGTAGATGTCAAAACAATAGGACGATAGTTAGAGGAGTCAAAACGGTTACCCTTCTTAGAGATGGGATGTATCAGTGCAAGCTTCCAAGGAAAAGGAAAAGTTTTGATTTTCAAACAAGCGGAACAGACGAGCAAGTACAGGTGCAAGTTCAGAGGTACACTCTTTCAGTCCACGGGGAAGGATGTCATCAGGACCATAAGCCTTGCTTGTATCCAAAGAAATATGTGCTTTGCGGACAGCCCGAAAAGAGTTTACATGAGGCACATAAGATTGGGAAGAGGAGCAACAGGGGGTGAAGAAATGTTAGAGTCAACCAAGGTAGAGTCAGAGGAGAAACGGGCACCAAAAAGAGTTGCTTTGTCTATGGGAAAGAGAACTACAGTACCGTCAGAACGGAAAAGTGAAGGAAAAGTAGAGCGACAGAAGTTGTTAGAGATGCCCTAAGCTAAAGACCAGAATTACCTATCAATGGATGACGAGGAGAGGTTATCACACTCCCTTTCAATAATGGAACGCTTCGCCTCACGGATAACGTGCGTGCAGCGACTACGGGCAGTGATGAAAGCTGAATGGGAGCTAGAGGAAAGAAAGTTTTTCCAAGCCCGATATGCCTGATCCTTGCCTGAATGGCCTGAGAACAGGAACGGTTGAAGAAGTCGTCTTGGAGGAAGAAGGGATAAATGCTTCCATTCCCACAAGAATAAACTCTGCTATGCGTTTGGCGGAGACGGAAGTATCACCACATAAGAGACAGTAATTTACCCAAGGAAAGTCAGAAAAGAAGTTATTCCACTCAGTTTTCTTCAGGTACCAGTATTTACGCTTAGAAGGTCCTGCTGGAGGAAGAGGGGCTGTTAGAATTGATACATTCATGAAAGTGTGATCACATGAACCAACTGGGAGCGAGGTTGTGTATTTGCTGCGGGATGGACTAGAGGTGAAAAACAGATCAAGAATATTAGGAAAGTGGTCACAACGGTCAGGAATATGGGTAGGATGGGAGACAATTTGCTCTAAATCATTGAGAATGGAGAACGTGAGGGCTTCAATCACTCTACCATCCGTATGGGAGGAATTCAACCATTCCCTATGGTGAACGTTGAAGTCCCCGAGGCAGAGGGTCTCGGTTTGCGGGTGAGAGAATGTCACAGTCTCATGGCTGGAGTTTAGATACTCGAAGAAGGATATAAAATTTGTAGACTTAGGAGAGCAACAGGCGAAACAGAGGAAAAGCGTTGTACTTAGGAGACAGACCTTGAGCCACATAACATCAAAGTTTAGGGGCTCAAGGTCCTTGTGGTGTGCAACGAGTGTTGATGTTGGAATAAGCACAAACACCAACGCTTACGCGGAATCGTGAGTGGAGATTATAATTAGATATGAAAAAGGGATCAATGAGAACATCATCAAACAACTGGTCTCATACAGAAGTAAGATATTAGGAGAGGTAGTGAACAGATGATGTTCAACAGAGGAGAGGTTACTAGAGAGACCACGAATGTTGGTACAGTGAATAGAAAAAGAGGAAGATCTAACAGCGAGGGAAAGGTCGTGGGAGGAACCGGTACTACTACTGCCAGAGCCCTCCCTCACATTGGCAGTAGAGTCAGGCAGAAACCTGGAGATTCTTAACATCCAATAATGCCGGGGACGAGGGGCCATGGATTTGATGGACTGTCATTATCATACTTAAAAATGTTTGAGTGGACAGGAAATGGCAAGTGCTTTTGTGAAAAAGTAACAATGATAGTAAGCAAGGTTTGAGTGGGTGTGTATAGTAGTTGTAATAAGATAGTAGGACTAGCCCGGTTTAGTCCCATTTTGATGAGACAGAGGGTAAGACCAGCAGTCTTAACATGGAGTGTAAGATGGTTCTGGGCACCACTTTAACGATCCTCAACCAGGACGGTAGTACTACCCTGGACGGCTAGTGTCAACAACCTACTATTCTTTCTTTTTTTTTTTTAATCTATTTTCGATTGTTAGTATGACTAATGGGGAGCTAACTACTGAGAGGGGAAGGGGACTGAAATAAGTTGTTAATCGGAGATGTGTAGGTCATCAAGAGGAAGACAACATGTTTGTTTATGATAATGAGATCACCAGAGGAACAAGAAATGAAGAAGGTTGCATTAGTTTGCAGATGGACCTAAACACATTCCATTGTAGGTCTGATAAATGGATGATGAGAGACACCAAGATAATGAGAATAGGACATAGTATAGAAAGGCCTTCGCGCAATTTCTACCCAGCGGAAAATAAATGACAGGAAACTACGAGTGATTTTGACAGAAAGTCATTTTTATCCAGCGGGAAATAAACTATACGAAGCTATGAGTGAGAGCAGTCGGGACTCTCCCTGTGTATCTCATCCGACTGCATACCTCTACATTAGGAAATATTCTGCTTGTAAATATAAGAATTACATTCAAGTTCAGAGCTAAGGAAGTGTTTGGTAAGCTAGCTACTTACATCATATAGCCCAAAACTGAATCAGTGGTAGGAAGACCGGTCATAGCACCCAGGTTCAAATATCGGATTTTAAAGGTTTCCAGAAAAGAGCAACAGATTTGGTATCTGATTCATGGGAACGAAGAGAGAGAGAGAGAGAGAGAGAGAGAGAGAGAGAGAGAGAGAGAGAGAGAGAGAGAGAGAGAGAGAGAGAGAGAGAGAGAGAGAGAGAGAGAGAGAGAGAGACCTGATGATAGCTTTCAGGTTTCTTAATGATGATGATGATGATGACTTAAGAAGAGTTCTTCATGAGATGCGGTACCAGCGTCACCCAAGGCCACGAAAAGGTGATTATAGAAAGGATGTAACACAGTACTGGATAAAGGATGGTGGATGGTTGGAATAGACAGGTTAATGGATGGTGGATGGTTGGAATAGACTAAATAAAGGATGGTGGAAATAGACTAAAAAAGGAAATTATAAATACCGGCAGACACGAGGGCTTTTGAAAACTCTGAAGATGGGATGGTAAGCTTATCAGATGGGGCCCCACTAGTGTAAATCTCTCCACCAAGTATCCTTGCTGTACAAATAAATTAATGTGTAGGTAAATATAAAAATAACATTGGTCTACAGTAGCTGTCTTGACTTTTAAGATTATATGTGTTTGGTTAATCGTACCTGAGATGAAAAAAAAATAATACCGATTACTATTAGGAATTTGGTGTCAAAACTAAGTTCATATATAACACAAAAACATGTTAGAATACTTGACAGACATTATATTCATCATTTCTATCAAGAAATACTGACACCTCTCAGCTGAATATTCAGACTATATGTATTGCAGTCTATATAAAAAGATTTACAATTAGGAAATCCTGCCGATCAACTGTACAATAAAATACGACTTTTGATGGTTTCCCGTGGCAACAGCTCATGATTCCATCCAAAATAACTAGCTCCACAGGGTATAAGACCCAAAATCTTATGTCTTGCAAGATTATTACGCATTTAAAGTTTCTCTTTTGGATCACTTATGCGAATGTGTTGCAATGAGCTATGTATAGCATTAATGATTTTTCGATATCTTTTAGTATATTATTCATCATCTCTGTGACTTTGGTTAATTTTGGATAGCAATTAGTCAAACAAGAAGCATATCTATTGAGAATATTCGGCTAAGAACAGGAATTATGTGGAGCCTTATGAAAGTCGGTGAAGGTTTCGGACTCGTCCATCAGCCGTCTTGTGTATAAGCTCACATGGCCTGCATCTGATCAGTGCACCACATCTGCACACGCTTGTCAAACTATTCACTGCATGGTTAACTAAAGAGGAACGAGCACAGAAAGACTGTAAGTAATGTTTTTGTTCATATATTTTTTTTTTAGTAAGTAGGATTATAAGCTGAGAGATTATAGCTCAATGTGAACCATACCGGTATGTCATATGGAAGCCAACGGAGTAATGAGGCGAAGGTATATTTCGCCCAAATTTTCCTGAGTGTATCCAAATGAAAATCTCAACCTTAGTGAAGCATTGACACACAAAAAAAGTTACCTTTAAGGGCAAACGTGAAGTTCAACACGGAGAATGGTTAGTTTAGAAGTGTTTTGCCATAAGCTTTGGAGAGACTTGACTATAGTTCACAGTGCTAGTGGGGTGTTTAGTGAGAACTATTTTGTAAACAGAGCATTATGTGGAACATCATGTTTTATTGAATCATATATGTTGGTAGAAGTGAGGATTATGTATGTCAGGGAAAATGTGGGGTTAGTTGATTTAATAGTATGTAAGACATTATGAAACTTAACAGAACCCATTGCAACCTCGATGGTGTCCTAGACTACGGACGCCACTTTCATAGGCTTGTTAATTTAGCTTCTCTCTGACAGAATTTTTTTTTAAACTATTGCAAGGAATGATTTAAGAGAGTGAGATTTTGCTTTTCTGTCTTCTAAAACTATCAGTATAAATTAACATGTTAATGATAGGGTCATGAATGTTGGGGACAGTGTGGTGATAATAGCAGTACAATAATGGGGTCATGAATGTTGGGGACAGTGTGGTGATAATAGCAGTACAATAATGTCAGTTGTTAGAATTGATCAATTTGCACTCTTAATATTTAAAGAGCACAATTTATGTAGTTGTAGGTATTATCAAATGTTATGGAAAATGTATAGTACTCTACAGCTGTCACGTTCTTTCATTTGGTTGGCAATGTGAGCAAGTTTGGATATCTAAAGAGATTTAAGAATCTGACCCTCAGTGGGAAGGATCTCATAAGTGATAGTTTGAGTTTTAAATTGATGTATACATATGGACTTGCTTATCATATTTGCAAAAGTTGGATTAAAAAATCATCAGGTATGGCAGCATTTACTGGAATGCGTTATTGATAAAAGGATGATAGGCATTTCTACACTACAGACAAGTTTTCACATATTATTACAGCATCATTTGATATTTATATTGATATATGAACTGAATAATGCTCTATAGAATTTGGACATGCACTAGATGAATGTTTTTGGCTAGATGTCCGCAGGATGTTCATTTTTGTAGCAATGGGAAGCCATAGGCATCCCCCCCCTGTTCATTTACCATTCATAAAATTTCGGTGAAAGTGTTATGAATAAGTCTTTTAAACTTATCAGTGTTGATTGTGTCCTCACTTTACAATTTCCCTCTGTTTTAATGCCATGACTACTTTACAGAGAATTTGAATTGATGGAGTTACAGGTGCTACCCTAAAATCCCTCTGTCATCTTGACGTGTTACAACTGTGTGCTCTTGAAAATTTCTGTGATATCTATCTTAGAAAAGTGGTCTACATATACTAAAAAACTACAAAGACCCAACCATCACTCCCTGATATCTAAGATTTATCATAATTTCTTAACATTTCAATCAGCATATACTGGACACATGCATGATTGATCATTTTTTCCTAATGCTGATAAATGTCAGTAAACAGGACAGACTGTGCAGACACTTGTGCCACAAACTATCCTTCTCAAAGGCAGCCATTATGTGTAGTCCTTGGTAGTAGATCAGCATTCATATATTTTTGTAATTCTCAGCTGTTGCGAGAGGTTAATGGTATCTCTTAGATAGTGAAATCCTCTGAAATCTAAGAGGACTGCAGTAGGGATGGTGAAATACATCTGTAATACTGAATTGACCCAATCGACTAATGAAATTTATGTTTATTAACAGTTTTAGGTTAGGCCAGCTTCTATGATGCTTTGATGTATTCAGTGAGGAGTATGGCATTGCATCATCAGAATGGAAATTTTAAAATATATTCACTAAATCCACATGAGAAAGCACGAAACTGCCTATATAAACAAATTAGGTTGGAGCCTCTGTAAAGACTGTTAGAGTTACCTACTATCATTAGTCTGTTAAGGATGAGGCATAAAGGCTAAGAAGTGGCACTGGAGTTGATTAGTTATGGAGACAGATGTCAGACGTATAGATAAAAATATTAGGCCTTATACAGTATTATAGATGTGTTTTACTGACCATACTGCAGTCATTTTTTATTGTGATGGAAATTGTTGTGTAGGGAGACCCAAATGCTAATTGCAGTATCCCTAAAATACCAAAATCCAAGAGGATTGTGGCAGGGTTGGTTTAATACTCCAGTAATGTTGTAGGAAACCCAGTCAGCTTGAGAAATGTTTATAGTGACTTTATTATTTTCCATACACATTTTTATGAGTTTTTGCAATCTCCATTCCAGTGCAGTACTCAACTCCCTTGTCTTTCAGAAAAATGGGTATTTTCATGTAAAGTGAAAAATAATTTCTTAAATACAAAATGAACGAATATCATTTAATGTTATATGTTATATGGTTTCGAGGTGTGAGCTATAGATAGAGTTGTCCGGAGGAGGGTGGATGTGTTGGAAATGAGATGTTTGAGGACAATACGTAGTGTGAGGTGATTTGATCGAGTAAGTAATGAAAGGGTGAGAGAGATGTGTGGTAATAAAAAGAGTGTGGTTGAGAGAGCAGAAGAGGGTGTATTGAAATGGTTTGGTCACATTGAGAGAATGAGTGAGGAAAGATTGACTAAGAGGATATATGTGTTAGAGGTGGAGGGAACAAGGAGAAGTGGGATACCAAATTGGAAGTGGAAGGAAGGAGTGAAAAAGTTTTTTAGCGATCGGGGCCTGAACATGCAGGAGGGTGAAAGGCATGCAAGGAATAGAGTGAATTGGAGTGATGTGGTATACTGGGGTCGATGTGCTGTCAAAGGATTGAACCAGGGCATGTGAAGCGCTGGGGTAAACCATGGGAAGTTTTGTGGGGCCTGGATGTGGAAAGGGAGCTGTGGTTTCGGTGCATTGTACATAACAGCTAGAGACTGTGTGTGAACAAATGTGGCCATTGTTTTTTCTAGCGCTACCTCGCGCGCGTGCAAGGGGAGGTGGGTGTGTCATTTCATGTGTTGTTGCAGGGTGGTGATGGGAATGAATAAAGGCAGCAAGTATGAATTTTGTTCATGTGTATATATGTATATGTCTGTGTATGTATATTTATATGTTGAAATGTACAGGTATGTATATGTGCGTGTGTGGACGTGTATGTATATACATGTGTATGTGGGTGGGTTGGGCCGTTCTTTCATCTGTTTGCTTTTGCTACCTCGCTAACGCGGGAGACAACAACAAAGTATAATGAAAATGAAATACACATCATTTAAGAAAAATGAAACTGCAGTACTTTATTATTTTCCATATGCATTTTTATGAATTTTTGCAATCTCTATCCCAATGCAGTACTTGACTCTCTAGCCTTTCTGAAAAATGGGTATTTTCATGTATAGTGAAAAACAGTTTCTAACACTAAATGAACAAACATCATTCAAGAAAAATTAAACTGCAAGAGAAACAGATAGTATAAGCCTCAACTTACCTAGGAAGAAATGATAAACTGGTCAGAACTTATTTCTGATGCAGTGGTAAGCCCAGCACAGTTTGATGTTGACATGTGTCTCCAGGTGGTTCTGTTTGTATTAGCACAGACCCCACCGCTCATGGTCCCTTGCATGTAAACATCCTTGTTCTGCATGGCTCTGACAGTGTGAAGTTGTGTAGATAGTTTCATTATGACATTTATAATGGTATTTTTATGTGCCTTTATTAATTTATTCAGTGGTTGTGGTGGATTTCTCAAATTTCAGGGGATTGTATTGTTTAGGGAGAATCATTAGATTGAATTTTTATAGGTTCTGTCATTGTTTTTCAAGCATTTAACCCACTTTTAAGGAAGGTGAGTGGTTTCAGGTGAAGGTTGGTCTTGGCAGGGTTCTCTGATGTCACCATTGCTGTTAAATCTCTTTATGAATTGGGCGAAGGGAGGTGAGTGTTAGGGTTTTAGAAAGAGGAGCAAGTCTTCAGTCTGTCAGGGATTTGGGTGTTCATGGGAGTTTGTCAATTACTGCTTATTGATGACATGATATTGGTGACACTTCAAGTGAGAAACTGCAGAAGCTGGTTTACAAGTTTGGGAGAGCGTGTGAAAGAAGGAAGGTAAATGTGAATAAAAGCCAGTTTTAGGGTTAGCAGTAGGGAGACAGGTTATTTGGAGTGTAAGTGAATAAAGAAGTCCTGGAGAAAGTGTGGTGTTTTAGATATTTAGAGACTAGGATTGCACATGGCAATGAATGGAATCATTGGAGCTAAACTGAGCCATAAGGTGGGTGAGAGGGTGAAGTTCCTGGGCCTATTGAGGTGTTTGGAAAGGGAGGTAACTGTCAAGGAGAGTAAAGGTGGGTATTGTTTTGTATTTCCTTTTTTATAATTCTTCAAAGGAAATGTTTTTCGTTTTGTACAGTGTCCCTTAATATACCATTACGTTTTCATTTATAGATTTGAAGAATGTTATAAATCTTTTTCTTCTGTTATGTTACTGACTTTATTTTATGTAGATTATTATTAAAGGATTGTAAAAGTTATGATTATTACTTTTTTGTACATGGAAGTGCTTGTTTTGTCGAAACAATAATCTTGGGATCTGGAGCTATATTGATGAAACGCAGATTCGCTCTCTGCTGGTTGCTTGCTAGGTGACTAGACATGTGCACCATCTGTCCTTGATTTATTTTCATATCGAAGGATAAGGGTATAGGCATTATTTATGAAGGAAAAAGAGCAATACTTATGAGTTGATGTAAATTTCAGATTTGATTAGAATAAGTTTCGGTGGCTAGTTCGCCATGGCGTCCATCCTTTGTTCGGATTAAGATTTGTATTTTTGTTATAACTTGCAAAATGCAGTATTGTTTTGTTGTTTTTTCAAGCGTATTGGTGATCCTGACCTGTCTATTTATTGAAATGTGATAAGTACAAAGTTGGATTTGGTGTTTAGAGATGTTACTCTCGACTGTTTCCTAGAGGTAGCAGTGTCTACATACCCTAGTTTATCAACTGAAATGGTTATTATAGGACATAAACCTGGACTAATGTGTTAAGGGATAGATGCCCACTGTTGTTGAGGGCAGTTAGGATCTTGACACGTTGGGGTTTATCAGAGATAGATTGCCCCATTGTAAGTGTACCAGTGTGAACCAGATTGAATAATCTTGTACCTACAAATAAGTGGTAAAATTATGTATTAGGTGTAAATCATTGTACTTGTGGTATGGATGGGTCAGGTCATTTATTATTTTGTGTGCAATAAACCAACTCAGTGTCAATTATGGCTGAATGTAATGTAAAAAAAAAGTTTGTGGAGTCCCCACACTTGCATAATTGGTACCAGTGCACTGAAGATGAATTGTTCCAAATAGCAGGTATGTATGAAATTCCTTTAAGGTCAGGTGCTAAAAGTGAAATACAAACAGACTTGGTGGAAGAACAAAATTCTGTGGGTATATTAGGAGGTGAGGAAGAACGGATTACGGATGTTGACCCTGTTGCAGAGATGGGCATGAGTGAACTTGTAATGTTAGAGAGGATGAGATTAGCATTTGAATTTAAGAAAGTTCAAATGCAAATAGAGGCAGAAAATAAGAGAACACAGGTGCAAATGCAGATTAAGGCAGAAAATAAGAAAATGCAATGCAGATTGAGGCAGGAAATAAGAGAACACAAATATGGATTAAGGCAAAAAATAATAGAACACAAATGCAGATTGAGGCAGAAAACAAGAGAACACAAATGCAAATTGAGGCAGAAAATAAGAGAACACAGACGCAGATTGAGACAAAATATGAGAACACAAGTGCAGATTGTGGCAGAAAGTAAGAGAACACAAGTGCAGATTGAGGCAGATAAATAGTTTAGATTGAAAAAGTTACAGGCTCATGCATGGATGGGTACCAGGCAAACCAGTGATGATGTGGATGCCAGAGTGAGTAATTTTCCAAAGATTATAGAGAAGGAGACTGGGATTTCTTTGATCAGTTTGAGAAAATAGCCAATTTGAAAGGTTGGGATAAGAGTGAGTGGGCAATTTTTTGTTCAAACAAAATTCAGAGTTAAAGCAAGAGGGGCATATACATGTTTAGGTATAAAAGAATGTGTTATGAAGTAGTCAAAGAAGCTGTGTTAAAAACTATTCAGTTGAGTCCAGAAGTTTACAGGAGAAGGTTTAGAGTCAGAGGATATTAAAGGACCAGACTCATCTAGAGTTAGTGAGATTATGTCAAATGAAATTTGACAGGTGGTGTAAATCTGACATGTCAAAACTATGAAAGGCTTGAGGCAAATGATTTTGCTAGAGCTTTTTAAATTTATAGCTGAGATCCTTGCAACAATAAGTTCACATTTACGGAAAGTTGGAGTTAAAAAGGCTTTGCGGTATTAGGTCTTGAATACCCAGGAGGATATCTATGCGGAACAGATGGGATAGACTGTACTGGATCAATGTGATATCATTGGGCTGAACTGACATATGAAATGGACAAGCATCTCCACTTACTTCACGAGCCAAGATCCAGCAGGACTCAACGGGTGAAGTCAACATGGTAACCTCAGGAAGTCAAGCTAGCAAACAATGGCATCCCCTTCCTGAAATGACCAGCGACATGGAGCTCATCAGCCAAGGACTGAATATAATGAAGCTCTGTGATCCTCGCTTTGGTTACAAGAATATTCTTCCTCCCACCAGTGATGCTACTACGTTTGTGAATCAAGAACCATTGCAACACAAACCTTGCCAGGTGGTAGAGTGACCCGCAGTGTATCGAGACAGACTTCCCTAGAACTTTTTTAAAGGGAAAGTAAATGTTTATAGTTGTGTTACTGGAGTGATAGTTTTCATACATGGTGCTCTGACAAGAAAATAGTGAAATTGGAAAAAATGTAGCTTAGACATTGAAGCTTATTCTTTCATTGAAATGTGAACAAAGGGAGTTTTTTCAAAGTGATAGAGATGGAAAGCAAAGAGGTGTTTTTCAGAAATGTACTGGAAAAGTTGAGGTCCAGATAAATTTTTTTGGTATGTCAAGGCTTTATTATGGCGGATGACCAACTACCTACCCTCATGTATCCAAGATATGGTTGTACTTTGTGTAATGAAGACAATTGAGAAACATCATAAGCCAATATTCCTGTTTCATGATAAGAGAAGTGGACCAGGTAGTATGATACAGTGGTTAAATTGATGAAAACTACTATTGACATTTGTGTAAATAAATTATACATTTCCCTTTTCCATAGCCAGAGGTTGAACCATTATGTGACATTCATTTTTCAGTTTATTTCAAGCTAGGAGTTTCAGTTTTCTAAATTATTTCTTACATTTTTCATATGTATATATATATGTATGTGTGTATGTATGCGTATGTATGTGTGTATATATGTGTATGTGTGTAAGTATATATATATATATTATCCCTGGGAATAGGGGTGAAAGAATACTTCCCACGCATTCCTCGCGTGTCGTAGAAGGCGACTAGAGTGGACGGGAGCGGGGGGCCAGAAATCCTCCCCTCCTTGTATTTTTAACTTTCTAAAATGGGAAACAGAAGAAGGAGTCACGCAGGGAGTGCTCATCCTCCTCGAAGGCTCAGACTGGGGTGTCTAAATGTCTGTGGATGTAACCAAGATGTGAAAAAAGGAGAGATAGGTAGTATGTTTGAGGAAAGGAACCTGGATGTTTTGGCTCTGAGTGAAACGAAGCTCAAGGGTAAAGGGAAAGAGTGATTTGGGAATGTCTTGGGAGTAAAGTCAGGGGTTAGTGAGAGGACAAGAGCAAGGGAAGGAGTAACAGTACTCCTGAAACAGGAGTTGTGGTAGTATGTGATAGAATGTAAGAAAGTAAATTCTCGATTAATATGGGTAAAACTGAAAGTTGATGGAGAGATATGGGTGATTATTGGTGCATTTGCAACTGGGCATGAGAAGAAAGATCATGAGAGGCAAGTGATTTGGGAGCAGCTGAATGAGTGTGTTAGTGGTTTTGATGCATGAGACCGGGTTATAGTGATGGGTGATTTGAATGCAAAGGTGAGTAATGTGGCAGTTGAGGGAATAATTGGTATACATGGGGTGTTCAGTGTTGTAAATGGAAATGTTGAAGAGCTTGTAGATTTATGTGCTGAAAAAGGACTGGTGATTGGGAATACCTGGTTTAAAAAGCGAGATATACAAAAGTATACGTATGTAAGTAGGAGAGATGGCCAAAGAGCGTTATTGGATTACGTGTTAATTGACAGGCGCGCGAAAGAGAGACTCTTGGATGTTAATGTGCTGAGAGGTGCAACTGGAGGGATGTCTGATCATTATCTTGTGGAGGCTAAGGTGAAGATTTGTATGGGTTTTCAGAAAAGAAGAGTGAATGTTTGGGTGAAGTGGGTGGTGAGAGTAAGTGAGCTTGGGAAGGAGACTTGTGTGAGGAAGTACCAGGAGAGACTGAGTACAGAATGGAAAAAGGTGGGAACAATGGAAGTAACGGGAGTGGGGGAGGAATGGGATGTATATAGGGAATCAGTGATGGATTGCGCAAAAGATGCTTGTGGCATAAGAAGAGTGGGAGGTGGGTTGATTAGAAAGGGTAGTGAGTGGTGGGATGAAGAAGTAAGATTATTAGTGAAAGAGAAGAGAGAGGCATTTGGACGATTTTTGCAGGGAAAAAATGCAATTGAGTGGGAGATGTATAAAAGAAAGAGACAGGAGGTCAAGAGAAAGGTGCAAGAGGTGAAAAAGAGGGCAAATGAGAGTTGGGGTGAGAGAGTATCATTAAATTTTAGGGAGAATAAAAAGATGTTCTGGAAGGAGGTAAATAAAGTGCGTAAGACAAGGGAGCAAATGGGAACTTCAGTGAAGGGCGCAAATGGGGAGGTGATAACAAGTAGTGGTGATGTGAGAAGGAGATGGAGTGAGTATTTTGAAGGTTTGTTGAATGTGTTTGATGATAGAGTGGCAGATATAGGGTGTTTTGGTCGAGGTGGTGTGCAAAGTGAGAGGGTTAGGGAGAATGATTACGTAAACAGAGAAAAGGTAGTAAAAGCTTTGCGGAAGATGAAAGCCGGCAAGGCAGCAGGTTTGGATGGTATTGCAGTGGAATTTATTAAAAAAGAGGGTGACTGTATTGTTGACTGGTTGGTAAGGTTATTTAATGTATGTATGACTTATGGTGAGGTGCCTGAGGATTGGCGGAATGCGTGCATAGTGCCATTGTACAAAGGCAAAGGGGATAAGAGTGAGTGCTCAAATTACAGAGGTATAAGTTTGTTGAGTATTCCTGGTAAATTATATTGGAGGGTATTGATTGAGAGGGTGAAGGCATGTACAGGACATCAGATTGGGGAAGAGCAGTGTGGTTTCAGAAGTGGTAGAGGATGTGTGGATCAGGTGTTTGCTTTGAAGAATGTATGTGAGAAATACTTAGAAAAGCAAATGGATTTGTATGTAGCATTTATGGATCTGGAGAAGGCATATGATAGAGTTGATAGAGATGCTCTGTGGAAGGTATTAAGAATATATGGTGTGGGAGGCAAGTTGTTAGAAGCAGTGAAAAGTTTTTATCGAGGATGTAAGGCATTTGTACGTGTAGGAAGAGAGGAAAGTGATTGGTTCTCAATGAATGTAGGTTTACGGCAGGGGTGTGTGATGTCTCCATGGTTGTTTAATTTGTTTATGGATGGGGTTGTTAGGGAGGTGAATGCAAGAGTTTTGGAAAGAGGGGCAAGTGTGAAGTCTGTTGTGGATGAGAGAGCTTGGGAAGTGAGTCAGTTGTTGTTCGCTGATGATACATCGCTGGTGGCTGATTCATGTGAGAAACTGCAGAAGCTGGTGACTGAGTTTGGTAAAGAGTGTGAAAGAAGAAAGTTAAGAGTAAATGTGAATAAGAGCAATGTTATTAGGTACAGTAGGGTTGAGGGTCAAGTCAATTGGGAGGTTAGTTTGAATGGAGAAAAACAGGAGGAAGTAAAGTGTTTTAGATATCTGGGAGTGGATCTGGCAGCGGATGGAACCATGGAAGCGGAAGTGAATCATAGGGTGGGGGAGGGGACGAAAATCCTGGGAGCCTTGAAGAATGTGTGGAAGTCGAGAACATTATCTCGGAAAGCAAAAATGGGTATGTTTGAAGGAATAATGGTTCCAACAATGTTGTATGGTTGCGAGGCGTGGGCTGTGGATAGAGTTGTGCGCAGGAGGGTGGATGTGCTGGAAATGAGATGTTTGAGGACAGTGTGTGGTGTGAGGTGGTTTGATCGAGTAAGTAACTTAAGGGTAAGAGAGATGTGTGGAAATAAAAAGAGCGTGGTTGAGAGAGCAGAAGAGGGTGTTTTGAAATGGTTTGGGCACATGGAGAGAATGAGTGAGGAAAGATTGACCAAGAGGATATATGTGTCGGAGGTGGAGGGAACGAGGAGAAGTGGGAGACCAAATTGGAGGTGGAAAGATGGAGTGAAAAAGATTTTGAGTGATTGGGGCCTGAACATGCAGGAGGGTGAAAGGAGGGCAAGGAATAGAGTGAATTGGATCGATGTGGTATACCGGGGTTGACGTGCTGTCAGTGGATTGAATCAGGGCATGTGAACGTCTGTGGTAAACCATGGAAAGTTGTTTGGGGCCTGGATGTGGAAAGGGAGCTGTGGTTTCGGGCATTATTGCATGGCGGCTAGAGACTGAGTGTGAACGAATGGGGCCTTTGTTGTCTTTTCCTAGTGCTACCTCGCTCACATGAGGGGGGAGGGGGATGGTATTCCATGTGTGGCGAGGTGGCGATGGGAGTGAATGGGGGCAGACAGTGTGAATTGTGTGCATGGGTATATATGTATGTGTCTGTGTATGTATATATATGTGTACATTGAGATGTATAGGTATGTATATTTGCGTGTGTGGACGTGTGTGTGTATACATTATGTATGGGGGTGGGTTGGGCCATTTCTTTCGTCTGTTTCCTTGCGCTACCTCGCAAACGCAGGAGACAGCGACAAAGCAAAATAATAATAATATAATTTTTAAATTAGTACATCCTGATGTTAAATAGGAAGTCAATGCAGACAAAGTTAAGGATCTGAAAGAGGCTTCACGTTTAGCAGATCAACTAGCAATTGCATATAAAACGCACAGGAAGAGATGTCAAACAGAGTGGATACAAACAATTTAGATATTAGTCCAGTGACAGAGGTCAACCAAATGAAGCGAAGAGTTCAAAACAAGGTTCAGATTATTGTTATAAGCAAAATGTGGGTGATAAAGTGCAAGATGAACCATGAACAAATGTTACTAAGTCACAGTCAGGTTCTAACAGATCTGAGGGTTGGTAGGAGAGGCCACCAGTGAGATTTTGTGCTTGTGGGGAAATTAGTCATGTCAAATTTCAGTGTAAAAATACCTCAAAGTCAGTTGCATTAACTGTTGTTTGGGGAAGCCTCAGAATATCCATAGTGAGATAAGAGGTAACTGGGACAATGAGGTTAAAAGGTGTGTGGGTAGTTTTAAACCATTTATGACTGAGGGGGAGATGTCATTGGAAGGGTATCCTAAAAACCATATATGACTGAGGGGGAGATGTCATTGGAAGGGTATCCTAAGAGGAAAATTATGATTCTTAGGGACACTGGAACTAACCAGAGCCTAATTCTCAAATGGACCACAGAGTTGTACTCTGGCGAGGAGGCTAGCGTTAGAGGGGTAGGAGTAGGACTGACCATTCCACTTCATTATGTTAACCTTGAGACTGGATTTGTCAATGATAAAATTGTTTGAGTGATGAACTCCCCAGCCATGGAATGGCCATGTTGTCAGGAAATGATTTGGCTGGAGAGAGAGAGTTCTAGAACCAAAAATTATTGATAATCCCCATGACCATGTTGAACTTAATTCTGTTGATTTGTTTATTCCTAAAACAAATATTAATGTTTCTGTTCCTAAAACTGATGTAAAGGGAGTTCCTCATGGTGGTGCTGTTAGACTTACAATTTGTATGTGATGATTATTGCAATGTGAAGAACACTGATGTATATCCTGCTTGTGTTGTTACTAGAGTGATGGCTCAGGTTAGAGATGTAGATGATATAGGGTTAGGTGAACTGTTTGATGAAGAGTGTTATGTCACATTACGAGACAAAAGTGGATTATCTTCCAGATTTCAAAGTTGATAAAGGTTCAGTGGGAAGGTAGTAGTTTTAAGGAATGTTTGGAGTGAGGGAAAGAGAAATGGCCAGTTGGATGATGAGTCAGTAGGATACTGTGTTCATGGTGGGTGTTAAAGAGAAATTGAAGACCTCCAAGCATTCCTACATCAGATCTTTAGGAGATGAATGTATCCTTTGGTGTATAGGAATCATTTTGCTTTATCCCATGAGTCTAGTTATCTGGGCCTTTAGGAATAGGGAAAACTGTAATTTGGCTACTGATGCATTTTTATTTTCTTGGTATTAAGAAAGATGTTGCTGATTTTTGTAAAAGTCATCTAATTTGTTAGTAGGAAAACCACATCAGCTGATTCACCCAGCTCTACTAAAACCTATACCAGCTTTTGGCAAGCTGTTATAGTAAAATCATGTTTAATTGCATTGGACCTTTGCTGAAAACTCGAAGAGGAAATAATTATTTGTTGACTTGTGTATTTGTCAGCCTGCTTTCCTGAAACAATTCCGCTGAGGAATATCTAAGCTGAAGATATTGTAAGTGTTATTTAGATATTTTTTGTGGGTAGGATTGCCAGAAATAATTCAGTCAGATCAAGGGAGCAATTTCATTTCCACTATGTTTGGAAAAGTTTTGAAAGGACTTCACATTAAACAGTCTTTCAAGTCCTTGTCACCCTCAAAGTCAGTTTACCTTATAGTGGTTTCATCAAAAATTGAAGAATAATTTGAGAATGTATTGTGAAGAAATTGGAATTGATTGGGATGAGGGTGACCCATTATCTCTGTTAGCTTTGAGAGACTCTATGTGGAAGTCAGTTGGGTTTAACCCATTTGAGTTTGTTTATGGTCATGATGTGAGGGGGGGCCATTGAGTATGTTGAAGGAAAAGTGGTTAGGTAGTGATGACTCCCTGAATTTGCTGAGCTATGTGTGTGATTTCAATAAAAGACTGTTGACAGCTCGTGAGCTAGCTAGTGAAAATCTGAAGGAGTCCCAGGATGACGTGAAAATCTGGTACAGCCAGAAAGCCAGAGCCCTAGAGATTCAGCCAGGAAAGGTGTTAATGTAACCTCTGATGCAAGGTAGTCCCTTCAAAGCAAGTTATAGTGGTCTGTGGATAGTAGAAAAGAGAGTATGAGATTTGAATTGTAAACCCACCAGATATGCATAAAAAGAACCAGTTATGTCATGTTGATTTAATGAAGCCTCCTTTTTAGAGAAAATTGGAATTTGAAGAATAATACAGTTAGGGAAGAAGTGAGTTGTGGATGTGTAAAGGTTGATGATGAAAAATTTGATGGTCCAGATTATGTTAAGCTGAGTATGTGTGAAGGTAGAATTTTGAAAAATTATGAGGTACTTAGAAGTTAGAAAGTAAGCTTGAACATTTGGACACTGCACAAAGACTTGAAATTGTGGAAATCATAAATGAGTACGTCATTATTTCCTGATGCCATCAGAAGAACAAGTGCTGTAATTTATGATGTGTAGGCAGAAATTGTTTCTCCAATCAAACAACACCCTTAACAAGTGAGTCTGAAGAAAAGAGAGATAATGAAAAAGGAGATAGAATACCTGCTCAAGTGCGATTTGATTGAACCAAGTAACCAAGTATTGCTATTTGTTGTGAAAAACAGCGGAAGCTGTTTTCAGAGATTAGTACATGAAGTGTGGTGTTGAGAATTGTTCAGTATATATTGTTGATATTGTGTTGTATTCTAGGGAGTGGGATGAACATGTGTCCTTGATTAGGAAAGTGTTTAGGAGGTTAGATGAGCAAATCTTATTTGTAGACTTAAGTAAAAATGATATTGTGAAGGCTCATGTTGTGTATTTAGGTTATATTATTGGACAAGGGAAAGTAGGACTGGTTAATGCCAAAATTTAAAGTATAGTGGCATATCCTGTTCCTTCAAACAGAAGAGAGTTATTGAGGTTCCTTGGAATGAGTGGTCATTACAGGTTTTGTAAATTTTTTCCACGTTTGCATTACCAATGAGATTGTTGTCTAATAAAGTACGATATGTGTGGAATGACAACTGTAATGATGGTTTTGCTAAGGTTAGTGCTCCAATTTTATGTATTCCAGATTATGAAAAACCATTTAAGTTGTATGTGGACGCTAGTGATGCCAGTGTTGGTGTAGTGTTAATGCGAGAGAAGCAAGACAATGATCGTCCATTATGTTTATTTCTAAAAGGTCTGTCTTATTAGAGAAATTATAGTACTGTTGAGAAGGAAATGTTAGCTTTGATTTTGAGTTTACAGAATTTTTATGTTTTTTGAGAGGGTTAGGAAAACCCATTTTAGATTTTATGGATCATAATCCTTTAGTGTTTTTGTACAGGATGAAGAATGCTAATCAGCGGTTAATCTATTGGAGACTTATGTTACAAGATTAGGATTTATTTATTCAGCATGTAAGAGGGAAAGATGGTATTGTAGCCGATGCATTGTTCCACATGCCTGCTAATCATGAGTCATCCTGAGGGATGACTCGTGCCTTTTTGAGGAGGGGATGTTATGTATCTCTTTTTTCATATAACCTTCGAAGGAAATGTTTTTTTATTTGTACAGTGCCCCTTAATATACCATTATGGTATCTTATAGATTTGAAAAATGTTATACATCTATTCTTTTATTATGCCTGTCTTTATTTTGTTTGATTATTATTAATGTATTTCATAAGAAGGGCTTGTTTTGTTAAAACGAATAAGAAGCTGGAGCTATATCATTGAAATACAAGTTGTTCTCTCTGCTCATTGCGTGCTCGGTGACTAGACTGGTTCTCTGTATAATCTGGTTGTATTTACACTTGATCCTCTGCTTATGACTTAATTGACTTGTGACCATACGTACGTATGATCGGAAAAAATGTAAATTGAAAAAATATGAAATATGGACTAAAGAATCTTAAAGGTAGAAGAAACTACAGAATCATATGATAAAGCTGGTTAATATAAAATGAGATAATCATGAGATATCCCCGAGATATATTTTTTTTTTTTTTTTTTTTTTTCTCTCCTAAAGAAGGAACAGAGAAGGGGGCCAGGTGAGGATATTTCCCTCAAAGGCCAAGTCCTCTGTTCTTAGCGCTACCTCGCTAACGCGGGAAATGGCGAATAGTTTGGAAGAAAGAAAGAAAATATCCCTGGGGATAGGGGTGAAAGAATACTTCCCACGTATTCCCTGCGTGTCGTAGAAGGCGACTAAAAGGGAAGGGAGCAGGGGCTGGAAATCCTCCCCTCTCGTTTGATTTTCCAAAAGAAGGAACAGAGAAGGGGGCTAGGTGAGGATATTCCCTTAAAGGCCCAGTCCTCTGTTCTTAACGCTACCTCGCTAATGCAGGAAATGGCAAATAGTATTAAAGAAAGAATCGTGATATAAATTGAGTAGGATAAAAGAATGCTGTACAGGTATAGAAATTCTTCATGCCATGCTACATGCGTCTGACTTACATCCATTTCGAGATCCAACCAGTTGGTCAGAGCAGAACTTGGATGCATGTCGGGTAGGAGATGTACCCTTATTGTTGTTACTGTTCTTGATTAATTGTCATATCAAAGATAAGGGTATAGGCATTATTTGTAGAAGGAAAGAGAGAAGTATTTCTGAGTAGATGTGAACTTCAGATTTGATCAGAATGAATGTTCTAGTGGCTAGTCCACCAAGGCGTCCATCGTGTTTGGATATTAATTTGTAGTTTTGTTATTACTTAAAGTGCACAGTATTGTTTAGTTGGTTGTTTCAAATGTATTAGTGATCCTGACCTATCTTCTTTATTATTATTATTATTATTATTATTATTATTATTATTATTATACTTAATCGCCGTTTCCTGCGTTAGCGAGGTAGCACAGGGAAACGGACGAAAGAATGGCTTAACCCACCCCCATACACGTGTATTCATAGATGCCCACACACACACATACATACCTATGTATTTCAATGTTATTTTATTATTTATTATAATTTGTTGCTGTCTCCCACGTTAGCGAGGTAACACAAGGAAACAGATGAAAGAATGGCCCAACCCACCAACATACACATGTATATACATAAATGCCCACACATGCATACATATATACCTGTACATTTCAACATATACGTACATATACATACACAGACTTATATACACATGTACATATTTATACATGCTGCCTTCATCCATTCCCGCCGCCACCCCGCTACACATGAAATGGCACCCCCACCCTGCATGCTTACTAGATAGCGCTAGGAGAAGACAGAAAAGGCCATATTCGTTCACACTTAGTCTCTAGCAGTCATGTGTAATGCACCGAAACCACAGCTCCTTTTCCACATCTAGGCCCCACAAAACTTTCCATGTTTACCCCAGACGCTTCACATGCCCTGGTTCAATCCATTAACAGCACATTGACCCCAGTATACCATATTGTTCCAATTCACTCTATTCCTTGCACGCCTTTCACCCTCCTGTATGTTCAGGCCCTGATCACTCAAAATCTTTTTCACTCCATCCTTCCACCTCCAATTTGGTCTTCCACTTCTCGTTCCCTCCACCTCTGACATATCCTCTTTGTCAATCTTTCCTCACTCATTCTCTCCATGTGACCAAACTATTTCAATACTCCTGCTTTCTCAACTACACTCTTTTTTATTATGACACATCTCTCTTACCCTTTCATTACTTACTCGATCAAACCACCTCACACCACATGTTGTCCTCAAACATCTCATTTCCAACACATCCACCCTCCTCCGCGCAGCCCTATCTATAGCCCTTGCCTTACATCCATATAACATTCCTTCAAACACCCATTTTTGCTCCAAGATAACGTTCTTGCCTTCCACACATTCTTCAGTGCTCCCAGAACTTTCGCCATCCTCCTCCACCCTATGACTCACTTCTGCTTCCATGGTTCCATCCACTGCCAAATCCACTTCCAGATATCTAAAACACTTCACTTCCTCCAGCTTTTCTCCATTCAAACTTACCTCCCAATTTACTCGTCCCTCAACCCTACTAAACCTAATAACTGTGCTCTCATTCACATTTACTCTCAGCTTTCTTCTTTCACACACTTTACCAAACTCAGTCACCAGCTTCTGCAGTTTCTCATCCGAATCAGCCACCAGCACTGTATCATCAGCAAACAACAACTGACCCACTTCCCAAGCTCTCTCATCCACAACAGACTGCAGACTTTCCCCTCTTTCCAAAACTCTTTCATTCACCTCCCTAACAACCCCATCCATAAACAAATTAAACAGTCATGGAGACATCACGCACTTTTCACTGCTTCTAGCAACTTACCTCCCACACCATATATTCTTAATACCTTCCACAGAGCATCTCTGTTAACTCTTATCATATGCTTTCTCCAGATCCATAAATGCTACACACAAATCCATCTGTTTTTCTAAGTATTTCTCTTGTACATTCTGCAAAGCAAACACCTGACTCACACATCCTCTACCACTTCTGAAACCACACTGCTCTTTCCCAATCTGATGCTCTGTACATGCCTTTACCCTCCCATATGATTTCCCAGGAATACTCAACAAACTTATACCTCTGTAATTTGAACACTCACCTTTATCGCCTTTCCCTTTGTGCAGTGGCACTATGCACGCATTTCGCCAATCCTCAGGCACTTCACCATGAACCATACATACATTGAATATCCTCACCAACCATTCAGCAACACAGTCACCCCCTTTTTTAATAAATTCCACGGCAATACCATTCAAACACACTGCCTTATTGGCTTTCATCTTCTGCAAAGCTTTCACTACCTCTTGTTTGTTTACCAAATCATTCTCCCTGACCCTCTCACTTCGCACACCACCTCAACCAAAACACCCTATATCTGCCAATCTATCATCAAACACATTCAACAAACCTTCAAAATACTCATTCCATCTCCCTCTTACTTCACCACTACTTGTTATTACCTCCCCATTTGCCCCCTTCACCAATGTTCCCATTTGTTCTCTTGTCTTATGCACTTTATTTACCTCCTTCCAAAACATCTTTTTCTTCTCCCTAAATTTTAATGATACTCTCATTTGCCCCCTCTTTTTTGCGTCTTGCACCTTTCTCTTAACCTCTTGTCTCTTTCTTTTATACATCTCCCAGTCATTTGCACTATTTCAACATTTTTTTTTTTTTATACTCTGTCGCTGTCTCCCGCGTCTGCGAGGTAGCGCAAGGAAACAGACGAAAGAAATGGCCCCCCCCCCATACACATGTATATACATACGTCCACACACGCAAATATACATACCTACACAGCTTTCCATGGTTTACCCCAGACGCTTCACATGCCTTGATTCAATCCACTGACAGCACGTCAACCCCGGTATACCACATCGCTCCAATTCACTCTATTCCTTGCCCTCCTTTCACCCTCCTGCATGTTCAGGCCCCGATCACACAAAATCTTTTTCACTCCATCTTTCCACCTCCAATTTGGTCTCCCTCTTCTCCTCGTTCCCTCCACCTCCGACACATATATCCTCTCGGTCAATCTTTCCTCACTCATTCTCTCCATGTGCCCAAACCACTTCAAAACACCCTCTTCTGCTCTCTCAACCATGCTCTTTTTATTTCCACACATCTCTCTTACCCTTACGTTACTCACTCGATCAAACCACCTCACACCACACATTGTCCTCAAACATCTCATTTCCAGCACATCCATCCTCCTGCGCACAACTCTATCCATAGCCCACGCCTCGCAACCATACAACATTGTTGGAACCACTATTCCTTCAAACATACCCATTTTTGCTTTCCGAGATAATGTTCTCGACTTCCACACATTCTTCAAGGCCCCCAGAATTTTCGCCCCCTCCCCCACCCTATGATCCACTTCCGCTTCCATGGTTCCATCCGCTGCCAGATCCACTCCCAGATATCTAAAACACTTCACTTCCTCCAGTTTTTCTCCATTCAAACTCACCTCCCAGTTGACTTGACCCTCAACCCTACTGTACCTAATAACCTTGCTCTTATTCACATTTACTCTTAACTTTCTTCTTCCACACACTTTACCAAACTCAGTCACCAGCTTCTGCAGTTTCTCACATGAATCAGCCACCAGCGCTATTTCAACATATACATACATATACATACACAGACATACATATATACACACACGTACATATTCATACTTGCTGCTTTCATCCATATTTATTGAAATATAAGGTCAAAGTTGGATTTGGTGTTTAGAGATGTCACTCTTGACTTTTACTTTGAGAAGTGGCGTCTACATAGCCTAATGTATCAACCGAAAGTTATTTCAGGACATAAACCTTGGCTAATGTGTTAAGGGGTCGAGACCCACCGTAGTTGAGGTTGGTTGGGATAGTGACATTATGAAAGGAATGTTGTGTTGATGCAAGGGGTGGGCCTGAGATGACGGAGTATGGAAGAGGGTGAATTTATTAGAAATGAAATGGTTGAGGACAGTATGTTGTGTGAAATGCATTGATCAAGTACTTATATGGCAGGGTGAGAGAAAGATGTGTTAGCGAGAGTAGTATGTATACGAATATGAAAATGATAGGTAAGAGAGAGGTGTGTTAGTGAGAGGAGTATGTATATGAGAGCTGTAAAGGGGCTGAAACGGTTTGGACATATGGAGAAGATGAGTGAGGAGAGGGTATGGAAGTGAAGGGAAGAAGAAAAAGGGGAAGCCAAGGAGGTGGAAGATGCATTGAAAGATGCTTTGAGTATTTGGTTCCTGAACAGGACCTGAACACGCATGAAGGTGTGAAACATGCCAGGGATGGAGCAGATTGGAGTGATGGGGTGTACAAGAGGTGATATGCTATCAGTTGTCTAAGCCACTGCATGTGAAGCAGTCTTGGGGAAACCACAGAAACATCTAAGGACTCTGGTTGTGGACAGGGGGATATGTTTTGATGCATTATACATGACAGCTAGAGAGTGGATGTCAGCAGGTGAGCCAGTTTTTCATGGGATTCTGGCTTTAACTTGCTAATAAGGGAAACAGAACAAATATGAAAGAAAATCTACTTTTGCATTATGAGTGATGACCAGTACATTTGAATAATATTCATATTTCCTCACCATTATTGCTTTATATGATATTGTTGAATGAAATATAATAACCCCAGCTTTTATTTTCTCTAAACATTATACTACCTATTCAGAACGAAATGACTCAGTGCCTAAAGTTAGTTTCAGTGCTGGCTAAAGGAATGATATACCTTCTGTTCTTGATAATGAAGTCAGTAATCGTGAGGGTCATTAAGAATACGGGAAATATGAGGTTGATTAATGTAAGAATCATTGAAAAAGTTGTAAAGATCAACAGAATGAAGGAAATCTTTACTAAAGATCACCTAATAAAATGCATGAAAGGAGTGACTACAGAAACAGTGTAAAGAAAACTAGGCTTGGTTGAAGTCAGTTGTTGATATACTATGGATTTACAGTTATGCAAGGGGAGTGACAGGGTAAAGAAACTGTATATTTCAACAATTAAGAAATGTGATGAGTGCTAAGCAATAACCCTGCCATTCTGGTAAAACTTTCATCCTAGATACTCATATGCATTTGATATGATGGGCTGCGGGGGGTAGTTTGCGTGGAGTATCTGCAAGTAGGGAGGCAGAGGAATAACACTTGTTTACGTTTTCAACTGTTGGCTGACTGGTGGAATCATGTTTTGTCTGGTACATTTTGACAGTAACTTTGTAAATGTTGAAGATGAATCTTTGCTGCTAAGGATGGTTTTTAGGCTCTGTTGTCATGAAGTATAGTGATGTGTGTCTGTCTGTGCTGTAAGAGTGAGGGGCATCTGAACTGTAAGTGTTTGGTGTCTTTTTCCATTTATAGTATGTAGTACTTTTCCATGAACTCACTCATATTTTGTGCATCCATTGTGCTATCACATTTCTCCAGTCGTCAATATATCTGTTTTACCATTGACTTGGAGGTCATTTTGCATCATTAACTTAGTAATTGCTGGTTTATTTCAACCTTAGATGCTGTTTGCTGTAATGAAATTCCTCCCACCCCTATGCAGGATGTTAATGCCTCCCTTTATTTGATACCATCAGTTCTCCAAAGTTTCTCCCATCAATTTGATAACACAGTTGACATAGTCATCTGTATCTCTTACCTTTTCATATTTTACCATGCTTTCCCCTCCATTGCTTTTGCATTTCTTTCAAATACTTATTATTTATTTATTTATTTTGCTTTGTCGCTGTCTCCTGCGTTAGCGAGGGTGCTCAAGGAAACAAACGGAAGAATGGCCCAACCCACCCACATACACATGTATATACATACATGTCCACACACACAAATATACATACCTATACATCTCAATGTATACATATATATACACACAGACATATACATATATACACATGTACATAATTCATGCTGTCTGCCTTTATTCGTTCCCATCGCCACCCCGCCACACATGAAATAACAACCCCCTCCCCATTCATGTGCGTGAGGTAGCGCTAGGAAAAGACAACAAAGGCCACATTCGTTCACACTCAGTCTCCAGCTGTCATGTAATAATGCACTGAAACCACAGCTTCCTTTCCACATCCAGGCCCCACAGAACTTTCCATGGTTTGCCCCAGGCGCTTCACATGCCCTGGTTCAATCCATTGACAGCACGTCGACCCCGGTATATCACATCATTCCAATTCACCAATTTCTTGCACGCCTTTCACCCTCCTGCATGTTCAGGCTCCAATCACTCAGAATCTTTTTCACTCCATCTTTCCACCTCCAATTTGGTCTCCCGCTTCTCCTCGTTCCCTCCACCTCTGACACATATATCCTCTTGGTAAATCTTCCCTCACTTATTCTCTCCATGTGACCAAATCATTTCAAAACACCGTCTTCTGCTCTCTCATCCACACACTTTTTATTACCACATATCTCTCTTACCCTATTATCACTTACTCGATCAAACCACCTCACACACATGTTGCCCTCAAACATCTCATTTCCAGCACATCCACTCTCCTCTACACAACTCTATCTATAGCCCACGCCTCGCAACCATATAACGTTGTTGGAACCGCTATTCCTTCAGACATACCCATTTTTGTTTTCCAAGATAATATTCTAGACTTCCACACATTCTTCAACGCTCCCAGAACTTTCACCCCCTCCCCCACCCTATGATTCACTCCCGCTTCTATGGTTCCATCCGCTCCCAAATCCACTCCCAGATATCGAAATCACTTCACTTCCTCCAGTTTTTCTCCATTCAAACTTACCTCCCAATTGACTTGTCCCTCAACCTTACTGTACCTAATAACCTTGCTCTTATTTTACTTTCAGCTTTCTTCTTTCACACACTTTACCAAACTCAGTCACCAGCTTCTGCAGTTTCCCTCACAAATCAGCCACAAATACAGATACATACAAATGGATTTGTATGTATCTGGAGAAAGCATATGATAGAGTTGATAGAGATGCTCTGTGGAAGGTATTAAGAATATATGTTGTGGGAGGCAAGTTGGTGGAAGCAGTGAAAAGTTTTTATCGGGGATGTAAGGCATGTGTACATGTAGGAAAAGAGGAAAGTGATTGGTTCTCAGTGAATGTTAGTTTGCGGCAGGGGTGTGTGATGTCTCCATGGTTGTTTAATTTGTTTATGGATGGGGTTGTTAGGGAGGTAAATGCAAGAGTTTTGGAAAGAGGAGCAAGTATGCAGTCTGTTGTGGATGAGAGAGCTTGGGAAGTGAGTCAGTTGTTGTTCGCTGATGATACAGCACTGGTGGCTGATTCATGTGAGAAACTGCAAAAGCTAGTGACTGAGTTTGGTAAAGTGTGTGAAAGAAGAAAGCTGAGAGTAAATGTGAATAAGAGCAAGGTTATTAGGTACAGTAGGGTTGAGTCAGTTAGGAAGTAAGTTTGAATGGAGAAAAACTGGAGGAAGTGAAGTGTTTTAGATATCTGGGAGTGGATTTGGCAGCGGATGGAACCATAGAAGTGGAAGTGAATCATAGGGTGGGGGAGGGGGCGAAAATTCTGGGAGTGTTGAAGAATGTGTGGAAGTCGAGAACATTATCTCGGAAAGGAAAAATGGGTATGTTTGAAGGAATAGTGGTTCCAACAATGTTGTATGGTTGCTAGGCATGGGCTATAGATAGAGTTGTGCGGAGGAGAGTGGATATTCTGGAAATGAGATGTTTGAGGACAATATGTGGTGTGAGGTGGTTTGATGGAGTAAGTAATAATAGGGTAAGAGAGATGTGTGGTAATAAAAAGTGTGTGGTTGAGAGAGCAGAAGAGGGTGTTTTGAAATGGTTTGGTCACATGGAGAGAATGAGTGAGGAAAGATTGACCAAGAGGACATATGTGTCAGAGGTGGAGGGAACGAGGAGTGGTGGGAGACCAAATTGGAGGTGGAAAGATGGAGTGAAAAAGATTTTGTGTGATCGGGGCCTGAACATGCAGGAGGGTAAAAGGCGTGCAAGGAATAGAGTGAATTGGAACGATGTGGTATATCGTGGTCGACGTTCTGTCAGTGGATTGAACCAGGGCATTTGAAGCGTCTTGGGTAAACCATGGAAAGTTCTGTGGGGCCTGGATGTGGAAAGGGAGCTGTGGTTTCGGTGCATTATTACATGACAGCTAGAGACTATGTGTGAACGAATGTGGCCTTTGTTGTCTTTTCCTCGCGCTACCTCGCACACATGAGGGTGGAGGGGGTTGTTATTTCATGTGTGGCGAGGTGGCGATGGGAATGAATAAAGGCAGACAGTATAAGTTTTGTACATGTGTATGTGTATATATATATATATATATATATATATATATATATATATATATATATATATATATATATATACATACATACATTGAGATGTATAGGTGTGTATATTTGTGTGTGTGGACATGTATGTATATATATGTGTATGTGGGTGGGTTGAGCCATTCTTCCGTTTGTTTCCTTTGCTCTACCTCGCTAACGCGGGAGACAGCGACAAAGCAAAATTGATATAGATAAATGAATAGTGAAAAAAGGAGAGATAGGTAGTATGTTTGAGGAAAGGAACCTGGATGTTTTGGCTCTGAGGGAAACGAAGCTCAAGGGTAAAGTGGAAGAGTGGTTTGGGAATGTCTTGGGAGTAAAGTCAGGGATTAGTGAGAGGACAAGAGCAAGGGAAGGAGTAGCACTACTCCTGAAACAGGAGTTGTGGGAGTATGTGATAGAATGTAAGAAAGTAAATTCTTGATTAATATGGGTAAAACTGAAAGTTGATGGAGAGAGATGGGTGATTATTGGTGCATATGCACCTGGGCATGAGACGAAAGATCATGAGAGGCAAGTGTTTTGGGAGCAGCTAAATGAGTGTGTTAGTGGTTTTGATGCACGAGACCAGGTTATAGTGATGGGTGATTTGAATGCAAAGGTGAGTAATGTGGCAGTTGAGGGAATAATTGGTATACATGGGATGTTCAGTGTTGTAAATGGAAATGGTGAAGAGCTTGTAGATTTATGTGCTGATGAAAAAGGACTGGTGATTGGGAATACCTGGTTTAAAAATTGAGATATACATAAGTATACATATGTAAGTAGGAGAGATGGCCAGAGAGCGTTATTGGATTACGTGTTAATTGACAGGCGCGCGAAAGAGAGACTTTTGGATGTTAATGTGCTGAGGTGCAACTGGAGGGATGTCTGATCATTATCTTGTGGAGGCTAGGATGAAGATTTGTATGGGTTTTCAGAAAAGAAGAGTGAATGTTGGGGTGAAGAGCGTGGTGAGAGTAAGTGAGCTTAGGAAGGAGACTTGTGTGAGGAAGTATCTGGAGAGAGTAAGTACAGAATGGAAAAAGGTGAGAACAATGGAAGTAAGGGGAGTGGGGGAGTAATGGGATGTATTTAGGGAATCAGTGATGGATTGCGCAAAAGATGCTTGTGGCATGAGAAGAGTGGGATGTGGGTTGATTGGAAAGGGTAGTGAGTGGTGGGATGAAGAAGTAAGATTATTAGTGAAAGAGGAGAGAGAGGCATTTGGACGATTTTTGCAGGGAAAAAATGCAATTGAGTGGGAGATGTATAAAAGAAAGAGACAGGAGGTCAAGAGGGAGACGCATATATATATACCCATACACACAATTCACACTGTCTCCCTTTATTCATTCCCATCGCCACCTTGCCACACATGGAATACCATCCCCCTCCCCCGTCATGTGTGTGAGGTAGCACTAGGAAAAGACAACAAAGGCTCCATTCGTTCACACTCAGTCTCTAGCTGTCATGCAATAATGCCCGAAACCACAGCTCCCTTTCCACATCCAGGCCCCACGCAACTTTCCATGGTTTGCCCCAGATGCTTCACATGCCCTGATTCAATCCACTGACAGCACGTCAACCCCGGTATACCACATCGCTCCAATTCACTCTATTCCTTGCCCTCCTTTCACCCTCCTGCATGTTCAGGCCCCGATCACACAAAATCTTTTTCACTCCATCTTTCCACCTCCAATTTGGTCTCCCACTTCTCCTCGTTCCCTCCACCTCTGACACATATATCCTCTTGGTCAATCTTTCCTCACTCATTCTCTCCATGTGCCCAAACCATTTCAAAACACCCTCTTCTGCTCTCTCAACCACGCTCTTTTTATTTCCACACATCTCTCTTACCCTTACATTCCTTACTCGATCAAACCATCACACACCACACATTGTCCTCAAACATCTCATTTCCAGCACATCCACCCTCCTGCGCACAACTCTATCCATAGCCCACGCCTCGCAACCATACAACATTGTTGGAACCACTATTCCTTCAAACATACCCATTTTTGCTTTCCGAGATAATGTTCTCGACTTCCACACATTCTTCAAGGCTCCCTGGATTTTCGCCACCTCCCCCACCCTATGATTCACTTCTGCTTCCATGGTTCCATCTGCTGCCAGATCCACTCCCAGATATCTAAAACACTTTACTTCCTCCATATATATATATATATATATATATATATTTATTGCTGTCTCCCGTGTTTACGAGGTAGCGCAAGGAAACAGACGAAAGAAATGGCCCAATCCACCCCATACACATCTATATATACATACACGTCCACACACGCAAATATACATACCTACACAGCTTTCCATGGTTTACCCCAGACGCTTCACATGCCCTAATTCAATCCACTGACAGCACGTCAACCCCGGTATACCACATCAATCCAATTCACTCTATTCCTTGCCCTCCTTTCACCCTCCTGCATGTTCAGGCCCCGATCACACAAAATCTTTTTCACTCCATCTTTCCACCTCCAATTTGGTCTCCCACTTCTCGTTCCCTCCACCTCTGACACATATATCCTCTTGGTCAATCTTTCCTCACTCATTCTCTCCATGTGCCCAAACCATTTCAAAACACCCTCTTCTGCTCTCTCAACCACACTCTTTTTATTTCCACACATCTCTCTTACTCTTACGTTACTTGCTTGATCAAACCACCTCACACCGCACATTGTCCTCAAACATCTCATTTCCAGCACATCCACCCTCCTGCGCACAACTCTATCCATAGCCCACGCCTCGCAACCATACAACATTGTTGGAACCACTATTCCTTCAAACATAGCCATTTTTGCTTTCCGAGATATGGTTCTCGACTTCCCAAACATTCGTCATGGCTCCTTATGGATGGTCGCCACCTTCCCAACCCGAGGATCCACTTTTCCGAGTCCATGGGGGCCATCCGCTGCCTGTTCCTCTCCCATGTTGAGCGATATACTAGGGGAAGGAAAGAATGGGGGGGGGAGCATGCGATTTTAGGGTAAGAAATTGGTGGGCGTAAGCTTAAAGCTAGGATAATTTTTAAGGGGAGAGGTGGATATGCGGTAGAGGTTAGGGGCGGGGGGGGGGGATTTAGGGTAATTTAGATGGATAATGAGGAGGCATGGGGAGATATTGGTTGCGCTCCACACGAGCCCACTCGGGTGCATGATGAGTTCATTTATTTATGTCAGATAGGACACTGAGAGCGAATGTCACCTACTCCTCTCTGGTCGGGACTGTGTCGTGCCCCCTAGGGCCTATATTCACGAGTGGCATGGCTCCCTCCCTAATAACAAAATTCCCATCCTTAATCTTATTAATAACCTGGTGGTAAAGTCTGCTATACACCCCGGCGCGTAAACCGTCAGGCAAGGAGAAACCTTATCTCGTTCTCTGGCCTTACAGTAATCTCTTTAAAGGACGGTCAGTCCGCGGAGTATTTGTCCTGGTGAATTTGTTATAAAAACTTGGCAGCTTTTCTAACAACTGCTCCCACACCCAAATCCTGTTATTCTTATTAAATGTTCCACTCAGTGTCATGTGCATCGCTGTTTCTAAGCGAGCTTAGGACGGCGGCCTGTGCCTGTTTTGGCGTCTGTAGTAGCCTGGGGTGCGGCGCGGGGCGTTGGGTGGGGCGGAACTGCAGGCGGCATATGCTTTAATACACAGGTGCCCCTACAGCCGAGACAACGTCTGATTTCCTCACAGGCCTCGTCACCGCATGCGGGGTGGCGAGGGGGGGGGGGGGGGGGGGGGGGGTTGGGGGGGGATGGGCGGGGGCTGGGGGGAGGGGGGGGTGGGGGGGGGATGGTGGGGGTTCTGGCAGGCTACCGTGACTTTATAGCTGTACCACAGACCATGTGGTTGGTTGTGTTCGGGTACTGGTGTGTCGATTCTATTTGGTTGTCCGCGGGTTGGTGTGCTCGATCTCGGGTGCACCGGGGCCGGGGGTAACATGGGCTCGTGGCTGCTGGGGACGACCATGACGCTAGGCTATAGATACCCTGGTGGGCTTTTCTGACATGTTTGTTCCGGATCCAACCAGTCTATACCATAGGTAGGCTAACCCCGGGTGGTTGTTTTGTCACGGCTTGAACTTGCCATTTCACGGCGGGGTGCCGGCGGGATGAGGAGGATTTGAGGGGTTGTAAGAGGCGAGGGGGTGATTTGATGGGGAAAGTTAAAGCGATAGGGGATATCATAAGATTAAATTTGATAGAGTGTGTGAGGAATAGGTGATGATTTATATGGATTATTAAGGATTTTTGTAGATAAAGGGAGAAGGAGATATGATAATAGTAGGGGGTGATAAGAAAAAGGGGATAAAGGGCTAGGTTGGGAAATGGAGAGCAAGGGAGGTCGATAGGGTGGGTAAGCAGAATGATGAGGGGGGTGGCGCACCAGTTTTTGGGCGTTGGTGTCGAAGAGATAAAATTCGCGATGGGGAACGAGGGGGATCCGCCGGGATAAGGGAGAGGGGTAAGACGGGAGAGGGTGGAGGGGTGTCTGAGCATAGATGGGGATGGGGGGACCGGATGTTTTGAGGACAGACTTTGGCCGAGAGATGTGGAGCGGGATAGTTGGTTGAAGTCGGAGGAGATGAAATCATAAGATAGAAGGGGGGAGTTGCTTAAACTTAAGAAATACGGGCGATGGCATCTTGCTGCGGGGGGGCTAGCCTTCTCCCCATGAGACAGGAACCGTTTGTATTCTGGCAGGCCCCCTTCGACAGGGTACGGCTCCATTTGGGCGACTACGGGGGGGGCATGGCGTTTACCGCCGCTGGGGGTGCGTTCCGCCCGGGGACGTCTCACATGGGCGCCAGGCCATGCGCGATGTTCGAAGCATCCACCCTCTGTCACCCCAACAGTTCACATATGCGGTGGGATGTAATCCCATGCATACTAATGCGTCAACCTACTCTCCCCTTCTCTTAGCCTCCACCAAGAGATAATAATGATCAGGATCAGAAGTCATCCTCCAGTTGCACCTCTCTGCACATTTACTTCCTTGAGGGGCGCAGCGGGAGCGCGGCGGGCTTGGTAGCGGTGTTGGGGGTATTGCAATTCGTTCGCACGAGCGGGCCTTATGTGACTGCGAGAGCGGCGCGTTCGTCTGTCAGGGGGAGTCGAGGTTTGTGCGAGCGGGGGTTTCCTGGTATGGGTGTCCCTTGCTCACTGCTTTGTCAGCACTGAAAATATCGTCTAGCTCCGTCCTGGGCCATGATCTACTGAGGACAGAAATGAACCAGACAGCAAGATCCAGATCGAATCACCCCATCTTTGTTTTCCAATTAGAACACCCCATGGAGGTTCACCACTTGGTCTGTACTAGTTGGCCCGGAACGGCCACATGACGCTACGGGGCTTGTGATATACCTTCACTATACCCAGTTCTTCTCCTCAGAATCCCTAACAACTCATTCATGCTGCTCCAAAACACTGGCCTCTTCTTGATCTTTCTTCTCATGCCAGGTGCTTATGCACAATAATCACCCTCTCTCTCCATCAAACTTTCAGTTTTACCCATATTAATCGAGAAATTTACTTTCTTCCATTCTATCCACATACTCCCACAACTCCTGTATTCAGGAGTAGTGCTACTCTTCCCTTGCTCTTGTCCTCTCACTAATCCCTGACTTTATCCCAAGACATTCCCAACCACTCTTCCCCTTTACCCTTGAGCTTCGTTTCACTCAGAGCCAAAACATCCAGGTTCCTTTCCTCAAACATACTACTTTTTTTTTTTTGCTGTCTCCCGTGTTTGCGAGGTAGCGCAAGGAAACAGACGAAAGAAATGGCCCAACCCACCCCCATACACATGTATATACATACGTCCACACACGCAAATATACATACCTACACAGCTTTCCATGGTTTACCCCAGACTCTTCACATGCCCTGATTCAATCCACTGACAGCACGTCAACCCCGGTATACCACATCGCTCCAATTCACTCTATTCCTTGCCCTCCTTTCACCCTCCTGCATGTTCAGGCCCCGATCACACAAAATCTTTTTCACTCCATCTTTCCACCTCCAATTTGGTCTCCCTCTTCTCCTCGTTCCCTCCACCTCCGACACATATATCCTCTTGGTCAACCTTTCCTCACTCATTCTCTCCATGTGCCCAAACCATTTCAAAACACCCTCTTCTGCTCTCTCAACCACGCTCTTTTTATTTCCACACATCTCTCTTACCCTTACGTTACTTACTCGATCAAACCACCTCACACCACACATTGTCCTCAAACATCTCATTTCCAACACATCCATCCTCCTGCGCACCACTCTATCCATAGCCCACGCCTCGCAACCATACAACATTGTTGGAACCACTATTCCTTCAAACATACCCATTTTTGCTTTCCGAGATAATGTTCTCGACTTCCACACATTCTTCAAGGCTCCCAGAATTTTCGCCCCCTCCCCCACCCTTTGATCCACTTCCGCTTCCATGGTTCCATCCGCTGCCAGATCCACTCCCAGATATCTAAAACACTTTACTTCCTCCAGTTTTTCTCCATTCAAACTCACCTCCCAATTGACTTGACCCTCAACCCTACTGTACCTAATAACCTTGCTCTTATTCACATTTACTCTTAACTTTCTTCTTTCACACACTTTACCAAACTCAGTCACCAGCTTCTGCAGTTTCTCACATGAATCAGCCACCAGCGCTGTATCATCAGCGAACAACAACTGACTCACTTCCAAAACTCTTTCATCCCCAACAGACTTCATACTTGCCCCTCTTTCCAAAACTCTTGCATTCACCTCCCTAACAACCCCATCCATAAACAAATTAAACAACCATGGAGACATCACACACCCCTGCCGCAAACCTACATTCACTGAGAACCAATCACTTTCCTCTCTTCCTACACGTACACATGCCTTACATCCTCGATAAAAACTTTTCACTGCTTCTAACAACTTGCCTCCCACACCATATATTCTTAATAGCTTCCACAGAGCATCTCTATCAACTCTATCATATACCTTCTCCAGATCCATAAATGCTACATACAAATCCATTTGCTTTTCTAAGTATTTCTCACATACATTCTTCAAAGCAAACACCTGATCCACACATCCTCTACCACTTCTGAAACCACACTGCTCTTCCCCAATCTGATGCTCTGTACATGCCTTCACCCTCTCAATCAATACCCTCCCATATAATTTACCAGGAATACTCAACAAACTTATACCTCTGTAATTTGAGCACTCACTCTTATCCCCTTTGCCTTTGTACAATGGCACTATGCACGCATTCCGCCAATCCTCAGGCACCTCACCATGAATCATACATACGATAAATAACCTTACCAACCAGTCAACCATACAGTCACCCCCTTTTTTGATAAATTCCACTGCAATACCATCCAAACCTGCTGCCTTGCCGGCTTTCATCTTCCGCAAAGCTTTTACTACCTCTTCTCTGTTTACCGAATCATTTTCCCTAACCCTCTCACTTTGCACACCACCTCGACCAAAACACCCTATATCTGCCACTCTATCATCAAACACATTCAACAAACCCTCAAAATACTCACTCCATCTCCTTCTCACATCACCACTACTTGTTATCACCTCCCCATTTGCGCCCTTCACTAAAGTTCCCATTTGCTCCCTTGTCTTACGCACTTTATTTACCTCCTTCCAGAACATCTTTTTATTCTCCCTAAAATTTAATGATACTCTCTCACCCCAACTCTCATTTGCCCTTTTTTTCACCTCTTGCACCTTTCTTTTGACCTCCTGTCTCTTTCTTTTATACATCTCCCACTTATACTACCTGTCTCTCCTTTTTTCACATCTTGGTTACATCCACACACATTTGGTCGAGGTGGTGTGCAAAGTGAGAGGGTTAGGGAAAATGATTTGGTAAACATAGAAGCGGTAGTAAAAGCTTTGCGGAAGATGAAAGCCGGCAAGGCAGCAGGTATGGATGGTATTGCAGTGGAATTTATTAAAAAAGGGGGTGACTGTATTAATGACTGGTTGGTAAGGTTATTTAATGTATGTATGACTCATGGTGAGGTGCCTGAGGATTGGAGGAATGCATGCATAGTGCCATTGTACAAAGGCAAAGGGGATAAGAGTGAGTGCTCAAATTACAGAGCTATAAGTTTGTTGAGTATTCCTGGTAAATTATATGGGAGGGTATTGATTGAGAGGGTGAAGGCATGTACAGAGCATCAGATTGGGGAAGAGTAGTGTTGTTTCAGAAGTGGTAGAGGATGTGTGGATCAGGTGTTTGCTTTGAAGAATGTATGTGAGAAATACTTAGAAAAGCAAATGTATTTGTATGTAGCATTTATGGATCTGGAGAAGACATATGATAGAGTTGATAGAGATGCTCTGTGGAAGTTATTAAAGAATATATGGTGTTGGAGGCAAGTTGTTAGAAGCAGTGAAAAGTTTTTATCGAGGATGTAGGGCATGTGTATGTGTAGGAAGAGAGGAAAGTGATTGGTTCTCAGTGAATGTAGGTTTGCGGCAGGGGTGTGTGATGTCTCCATGGTTGTTTAATTTTCTTATGGATAGGGTTGTTAGGGAGGTGAATGCAAGAGTTTTGGAAAGAGGGGCAAGTATGAAGTCTGTTGTGGATGAGAGAGCTTGGGAAGTGAGTCAGTTGTTGTTCGCTGATGATACAATGCTGGTGGCTGATTCATGTGAGAGACTGCAGAAGCTGGTGACTGAGTTTGGTAAAGTGTGTGAAAAAAGAAAGTTAAGAGTAAATGTGAATAAGAGCAAGGTTATTAGGTACAGTAGGATTGAGGGTCAAGTCAATTGGGAGGTAAGTTTGAATGGAGAAAAACTGGAGGAAGTAAAGTGTTTTAGATATCTGGGAGTGGATCTGGCAGCGGATGGAACCATGGAAGCGGAAGTGGATCATAGGGTGTGGGAGGGGGTGAAAATCCTGGGAGCCTTGAAGAATGTGTGGAAGTCGAGAATATTATCTCAGAAAGCAAAAATGGGTATGTTTGAAGGAATAGTGGTTCCAACAATGTTGTATGGTTGCGAGGCATGGGCTATGGATAGAGTTATGCGCAGGAGGATGGATGTGCTGGAAATGAGATGTTTGAGGACAATGTGTGGTGTGAGGTAGTTTGATCGAGTAAGTAACGTAAGGGTAATAGAGATGTGTGGAAATAAAAAGAGCGTGCTTGAGAGAGCAGAAGAGGGTGTTTTGAAATGGTTTGGGCACGGAGAGAATGAGTGGGGAAAGATTGACCAAGAGGATATATGTGTCGGAGGTGAAGGGAACGAGGAGAAGTGGGAGACCAAATTGGAGGTGGAAAGATGGAGTGAAAAAGATTTTGTGTGATCGGGGCCTGAACATGCAGGAGGGTGAAAGGAGGGCAAGAAATAGAGTGAATTGGATCGATGTGGTATACCGGGGTTGACGTGCTGTCAGTGGATTGAATCAGGGCATGTGAAGCGTCTGGGGTAAACCATGGAAAGCTGTGAAGGTATGTATATTTGCTTTTGTGGACGTGTATGTATATACATGTGTATGGGGGTGGGTTGGGCCATTTCTTTTGTCTGTTTCCTTGCACTACCTCGCAAACGCGGGAGACAGCGACAAAGCAAAAAATATATAATTTTTTTTTTTTTTTTTTTTTTTTTTTTTTTTTTGCCGCTGTCTCCCGCGTTTGCGAGGTAGCGCAAGGAAACAGACGAAAGAAATGGCCCAACCCACCCCCATACACATGTATATACATACGTCCACACACGCAAATATACATCCCTACACAGCTTTCCATGGTTTACCCCAGACGCTTCACATGCCCCGATTCAATCCACTGACAGCACGTCAACCCCGGTATACCACATCGCTCCAATTCACTCTATTCCTTGCCCTCCGTTCACCCTCCTGCATGTTCAGGCCCCGATCACACAAAATCTTTTTCACTCCATCCTTCCACCTCCAATTTGGTCTCCCTCTTCTCCTCGTTCCCTCCACCTCCGACACATATATCCTCTTGGTCAATCTTTCCTCACTCATTCTCTCCATGTGCCCAAACCATTTCAAAACACCCTCTTCTGCTCTCTCAACCACGCTCTTTTTATTTCCACACATCTCTCTTACCCTTACGTTACTTACTCGAACAAACCACCTCACACCACACATTGTCCTCAAACATCTCATTTGCAGCACATCCATCCTCCTGCACACAACTCTATCCATAGCCAAAGCCTCGCAACCATACAACATTGTTGGAACCACTATTCCTTCAAACATACCCATTTTTGCTTTCCGAGATAATGTTCTTGACTTCCACACATTCTTCAAGGCTCCCAGAATTTTCGCCCCCTCCCCCACCCTATGATCCACTTCCGCTTCCATGGTTCCATCCGCTGCCAGATCCACTCCCAGATATCTAAAACACTTCACTTCCTCCAGTTTTTCTCCATTCTAACTCACCTCCCAATTGACTTGACCCTCAACCCTACTGTACCTAATAACCTTGCTCTTATTCACATTTACTCTTAACTTTCTTTTTTCACAAACTTTACCAAACTCAGTCACCAGCTTCTGCAGTTTCTCACATGAATCAGCCACCAGCGCTGTATCATCAGCGAACAACAACTGACTCACTTCCGAAGCTCTCTCATCATATATATGTATATATATATATATATATATATATATATATAAGGGGAGTTGGGGAGGAATGGGGTATATTTAGGGAATCAGTGATGGATTGTGCAAAAGATGCTTGTGGCATGAGAAGCGTGGAAGGTGGATTGATTAGAAAGAGTAGTGAGTGGTGGGATGAATAAGTAAGATTATTAGTGAAAGAGAAGAGAGAGGCATTTGGACGATTTTTGCAGGGAAAAAATGCAATTGAGTGGGAGATGTATAAAAGAAAGAGACAGGAGGTCAAGAGAAAGGTGCAAGAGATGAAAAAGAGGGTAAATGAAAGTTGGGGTGAGAGAGTATCATTAAATTTTAGGGAGAATAAAAAGATTTTCTGGAAGGAGGTAAATAAAGTGCGTAAGACAAGGGAGCAACTGGGAACCTCAGTGAAGGGTGCTAATGGGGAGGTGATAACAAGTAGTGGTGATGTGAGAAGGAGATGGAGTGAGTATTTTGAAGGTTTGTTGAATGTGTTTGATGATAGAATGGCAGATATAGAGTGTTTTGGTCGAAGTGGTGTGCAAAGTGAGAGGGTTGGGGAAAATGATTTGGTAAACAGAGAAGAGGTAGTAAAAGCTTTGCGGAAGATGAAAGCGGCAAGGCAGCAGGTTTGGATGGTATTGCAGTGGAATTTATTAAAAAAAAAGGGGTGACTGTATTGTTGACTGGTTGGTAAGGTTATTTAATGTATGTATGACTCATGGTGAGGTGCCTGAGGAGTGGCGGAATGTGTGCATAGTGCCATTGTACAAAGGCAAAGGGGATAAGAGTGAATGCTCAAATTACAGAGGTATAAGTTTGTTGAATATTCCTGGTAAATTACATGGGAGGGTATTGATTGAGAGGGTGAAGGCATGTACAGAGCATCAGATTGGGGAAGAGCAGTGTGGTTTCAGAAGTGGTAGAGGATGTGTGGATCAGGTGTTTGCTTTGAAGAATGTATGTGAGAAATACTTAGAAAAGCAAATGGATTTGTATGTAGCATATATGGATCTGGAGAAGGCGTATGATAGAGTTGATAGAGATGCTCTGTGGAAGGTATTAAGAATATATGGTGTGGGTGGCAAGTTGTTGGAAGCAGTGAAAAGTTTTTATCGAGGATGTAAGGCATGTGTACGTGTAGGAAGAGAGGAAAGTGATTGGTTCTCAGTGAATGTAGGTTTGCGGCAGGGGTGTGTGATGTCTCCATGATTGTTTGATTTGTTTATGGATGGGGTTGTTAGGGAGGTGAATGCAAGAGTTTTGGAAAGAGGGGCAAGAATGAAGTCTGTTGTGGATGAGAGAGCTTGGGAAGTGAGTCAGTTGTTTGTTGATGATACAGCCCTGGTGGCTGATTCATGTGAGAAACTGCAGAAGCTGGTGACTGAGTTTGTTAAAGTGTGTAAAAGAAGAAAGTTAAGAGTAAATGTGAATAAGAGCAAGGTTATTTGGTACAGTAGGGTTGAGGGTCAAGTCAATTGGGAGGTAAGTTTGAATGTAGAAAAACTGGAGGAAGTAAAGTGTTTTAGATATCTGGGAGTGGATCTGGCAGCGGATGGAACCATGGAAGCGGAAGTGGATCATAGGGTGGAGGAGGGGGTGAAAATCCTGGGAGCCTTGAAGAATGCGTGGAAGTCGAGAACATTATCTCGGAAAGCAAAAATGGGTATGTTTGAAGGAATAGTGGTTCCAACAATGTTGTACGGTTGTGAGGCATGGGCTATGGATAGAGTTATGCGCAGGAGGATTGATGTGCTGGAAATGAGATGTTTGAGGACAATGTGTGGTGTGAGGTGGTTTGATCGAGTAAGTAACGTAAGGGTAAGAGAGATGTGTGGAAATAAAAAGAGCATGGTTGAGAGAGCAGAAGAGGGTGTTTTGAAATGGTTTGGGCACATGGAGAGAATGAGTGAGGAAAGATTGACCAAGAGGATATATGTGTCGGAGGTGGAGGGAACGAGGAGAAGTGGTAGACCAAATTGGAGGTGGAAAGATGGAATGAAAAAGATTTTGTGTGATCGGGGCGTGAACATGCAGGAGGGTGAAAGGAGGGCAAGGAATAGAGTGAATTTGATTGATGTGGTATACCGGGGTTTACATGCTGTCAGTGGATTGAATCAGGGCATGTGAAGCGTCTGAGGTATACCATGGAAAGATGTGTAGGTATGTATATTTGCGTGTGTGGACGTATGTATATACATGTGTATGGGGGTGGGTTGGGCTATTTCTTTCGTCTGTTTCCTTGCGCTACCTCGCAAACGCGGGAGACAGCGACAAAGCAAAAAAAAAAAAATATATATATATATAAAGTGCGTAAGACAAGGGAGCACATGGGAACTTCAGTGAAGGGCGCTAATGGGGAGGTGATAACAAGTAGTGGTGATGTGAGAAGGAGATGGAGTGAGTATTTTGAAGGTTTGTTGAATGTGTTTGATGATAGAGTGGCCGATATAGGGTGTCTTGGTCGAGGTGGTGCGCAAAGTGAGAGGGTTGGGGAAAATGATTTGGTAAACAGAGAAGAGGTAGTAAAAGCTTTGCGGAAGATGAAAGCCGGCAAGGCAGCAGGTTTGGATGGTATTGCAGTGAAATTTATTAAAAAAGTGGTGACTGTACTGTTGACTGGTTGGTAAGGTTATTTAATGTATGTATGACTCATGGTGAGGTGCCTGAGGAGTGGTGGAATGCTTGCATAGTGCCATTGTACAAAGGCAAAGGGGATTAAGAGTGAGTGCTCAAATTACAGAGGTATAAGTTTGTTGAGTATTCCTGGTAAATTATATGGGAGGGTATTGATTGAGAGGGTGAAGGCATGTACAGAGCATCAGATTGGGGAAGAGCAGTGTGGTTTCAGAGGTGGTAGAGGATGTGTGGATCAGGTGTTTGCTTTGAAGAATGTATGTTAGAAATACTTAGAAAAGGAAATGGATTTGTATGTAGCATTTATGGATCTGGAGAAGGCATATGATAGAGTTGATAGAGATGCTCTGTGGAAGGTATTAAGAATGTATGGTGTGAGTGGCAAGTTGTTGGAAGCAGTGAAAAGTTTTTATCGAGGATGTAAGGCATGTGTACGTGTAGGAAGAGAGGAAAGTGATTGGTTCTCAGTGAATGTAGGTTTGCGCAAGGGGTGTGTGATGTCTCCATGGTTGTTTAATTTGTTTATGGATGGGGTTGTTAGGGAGGTGAATGCAAGAGTTTTGGAAAGAGGGGTAAGAATGAAGTCTGTTGTGGATGAGAGAGCTTGGGAAGTGAGTCAGTTGTTGTTCGATGATGATACAGCGCTGGTGGCTGATTCATGTGAGAAACTGCAGAAGCTGGTGACTGAGTTTGGTAAAGTGTGTGAAAGAAGAAAGTTAAGAGTAAATGTGAATAAGAGCAAGGTTATTAGGTACAGTAGGGTTGAGGGTGAAGTCAGTTGGGAGGTAAGTTTGAATGGAGAAAAACTGGAGGAAGTAAAGTGTTTTAGATATCTGGGAGTGCATCTGGCAGCGGATGGAACCATGGAAGCGGAAGTGGATCATAGGGTGGGGGAGGGGGGAAAATCCTGGGAGCCTTGAAAAATGTGTGGAAGTCGAGAACATTATCTCGGAAAGCAAAAATGGGTATGTTTGAAGGAATAGTGGTTCCAACAATGTTGTATGGTTGCGAGGTGTGGGCTATGGATAGAGTTGTGCGCAGGAGGGTGGATGTGCTGGAAATGAGATGTTTAAGGACAATGTGTGGTGTGAGGTGGTTTGATCGAGTAAGTAACGTAAGGGTAAGAGAGATGTGTGGAAATAAAAAGAGTGTGGTTGAGAGAGCAGAAGAGGGTGTTTTGAAATGGTTTTGGCACATGGAGAGAATGAGTGAGGAAAGATTGACCAAGAGGATATATGTGTCGGAGGTGGAGGGAACGAGTAGAAGTGGGAAACCAAATTGGAGGTGGAAAGATGGAGTGAAAAAGATTTTGAGTGATCGGGGCCTGAACATGCAGGAGGGTGAAAGGAGGGCAAGGAATAGAGTGAATTGAATCGATGTGGTATACCGGTGTTGACGTGCTGTAAGTGGATTGAATCAGGGTATATGAAGCGTCTGGGGTAAACCATGGAAAGATGTGGAGGTATGTATATTTGCGTGTGTGGACGTATGTATATACATGTGTATGGGGGTGGGTTGGGCCATTTCTTTCGTCTGTTTCCTTGCGCTACCTCGCAAACGCGGGAGACAGCGACAAAAAAAAAATATATATATATACATATATATATTTGAGCACTCACTCTTATCCCCTCTGCCTTTGTACAATGGCACTATGCAGCATTCTGCCAATCCTCAGGCACCTCACCATGAGTCATACATACATTAAATAACCTTACCAACCAGTCAACAATACAGTCACCCCCTTTTTTAATAAATTCCACTGCAATACCATCCAAACCTGCTGCCTTGCCGGCTTTCATCTTCATCTTACAGAGGTATAAGTTTGTTGAGTATTCCTGGCAAATTATATGGGAGGGTATTGATTGAGAGGGTGAAGGCATGTACAGAGCATCAGATTGGGGAAGAGCAGTGTGGTTTCAGAAGTGGTAGAGGATGTGTGGATCAGGTGTTTGCTTTGAAGAATGTATGTGAGAAATACTTAGAAAAGCAAATGGATTTGTATGTAGCATTTATGGATCTGGAGAAGGCATATGATAGACTTGATAGAGATGCTCTGTGGAAGGTATTAAGAATATATGGTGTGGGAGGCAAGTTGTTAGAAGCAGTGAAAAGTTTTTATCGAGGATGTAAGGCATGTGTACGTGTAGGAAGAGAGGAAAGTGATTGGTTCTCAGTGAATGTAGGTTTGCGGCAGTTGTGTGTGATGTCTCCATGGTTGTTTAATTTGTTTATGGATGGGGTTGTTAGGGAGGTGAATGCAAGAGTTTTCGAAAGAGGGGCAAGTATGAAGTCTGTTGGGGATGAGAGAGCTTGGGAAGTGAGTCAGTTGTTGTTCGCTGATGATACAGCGCTGGTGGCTGATTCATGTGAGAAACTGCAGAAGCTGGTGACTGAGTTTGGTAAAGTGTGTGAAAGAAGAAAGTTAAGAGTAAATGTGAATAAGAGCAAGGTTATTAGGTACAGTAGGGTTGAGGGTCAATTCAATTGGGAGGTGAGTTTGAATGGAGAAAAACTGGAGGAAGTGAAGTGTTTTAGATATCTGGGAGTGGATCTGGCAGCGGATGGAACCATGGAAGCGGAAGTGGATCATAGGGTGGGGGAGGGGGCGAATATTCTGGGAGCCTTGAAGAATATGTGGAAGTCGAGAACATTATCTCGGAAAGCATAAATGGGTATGTTTGAAGGAATAGTGGTTCCAACAATGTTGTATGGTTGCGAGGCGTGGACTATGGATAGAGTTGTGCGCAGGAGGATGGATGTGCTGGAAATGAGATGTTTGAGGACAATGTGTGGTGTGAGGTGGTTTGATCGATTAAGTAACGTAAGGGTAAGAGAGATGTGTGGAAATAAAAAGAGCATGGTTGAGAGAGCAGAATAGGGTGTTTTGAAATGGTTTGGTCACATGGAGAGAATGAGTGAGGAAAGATTGACCAAGAGGATATATGTGTCGGAGGTGGAGGGAACGAGGAGAAGAGGGAGACCAAATTGGAGGTGGAAGGATGGAGTGAAAAAGATTTTGAGTGATCGGGGCCTGAACATGCAGGAGGGTGAAAGGAGGGCAAAGAATAGAGTGAATTGGAGCGATGTGGTATACCGGGGTTGATGTGCTGTCAGTGGATTGAATCAAGGCATGTGTATGGGGGTGGGTTGGGCCATTTCTTTCGTCTGTTTTCTTGCGCTACCTCGCAAACGCGGGAGACAGCGTCAAGGCAAAAAAAAAAAAAAAAATGTATATATATATATATATATATATATATATATATTAGGGGAGTGGGGGAGGAATGGGATATATTCAAGGAATCAGTGATGGATTGCGCAAAAGATGCTTGTGGCATGAGAAGCTTGGGAGGTGGGTTGATTGGAAAGAGTAGTGAGTGTTGGGATGAAGAAGTAAGATTATTAGTGAAAGAGAAGAGAGAGGCATTTGGACGATTTTAGCAGGGAAAAAATGCAATTGAGTGGGAGATGTATAAAAGAAAGAGATAGGAGGTCAAGAGAAAGGTGCAAGAGGTGAAAAAGAGTGCAAATGGGAGTTGGGGTGAGAGAGTATCATTAAATTTTAGAGAGAATAAAAAGATGAACTGGAAGGAGGTAAATAAAGTGCGTAAGACAAGGGAGGAAATGGGAACTTCAGTGAAGGGTGCTAATGGGGAGGTGATAACAAGTAGTGGTGATGTGAGAAGGAGATGGAGTGAGTATTTTGAAGGTTTGTTGAATGTGTTTGATGATAGAGTGGCCGATATAGGGTATCTTGGTCGAGGTGGTGTGCAAAGTGAGAGGGTTGGGGAAAATGATTTGGTAAACAGAGAAGAGGTAGTAAAAGCTTTGCGGAAGATGAAAGCCGGCAAGGCAGCAGGTTTGGATGGTATTGCAGTGGAATTTATTAAAAAAGGGGGTGACTGCATTGTTGACTGGTTGGTAAGGTTATTTAATGTATATATGACTCATGGTGAGGTGCCTGAGGAGTGGCGGAATGCTTGCATAGTGCCATTGTACAAAGGCAAAGGGGATAAGAGTGAGTGCTCAAATTACAGAGGTATAAGTTTGTTGAGTATTCCTGGTAAATTATATGGGAGGGTATTGATTGAGAGGGTGAAGGCATGTATAGAGCATCAGATTGGGGAAGAGCAGTGTGGTTTCAGAAGTGGTAGAGGATGTGTGGATCAGGTGTTTGCTTTGAAGAATGTATGTGAGAAATACTTAGAAAAGCAAATGGAATTGTATGTAGCATTTATGGATCTTGAGAAGGCATATCATAGAGTTGATAGAGATGCTCTGTGGAAGGTATTATGAATATATGGTGTGGTTGGCAAGTTGTTGGAAGCAGTGAAAAGTTGTTATCGAGGATGTAAGGCATGTGTACGTTTAGGAAGAGAGGAAAGTGATTGGTTCTCAGTGAACATAGGTTTGTGGCAGGGGTGTGTGATGTCTCCATGGTTGTTTAATTTGTTTATGGATGGGGTTGTTAGGGAGGTGAATGCAAGAGTTTTGGAAAGAGGGGCAAGAATGAAGTCTGTTGTGGATGAGAGAGCTTGGGAAGTGAGTCAGTTGTTGTTCGATGATGATACAGCCCTGGTGGCTGATTCATGTGAGAAACTGCAGAAGCTGGTGACTGAGTTTGGTAAAGTGTGTGAAAGAAGAAAGTTAAGAGTAAATGTGAATAAGAGCAAGGTTATTAGGTACAGTAGGGTTGAGGGTCAAGTCAATTGGAAGGTAAGTTTGAATTGAGAAAAACTGGAGGAAGTAAAGTGTTTTAGATATCTGGGAGTGGATCTGGCAGCGGTTGGAACCATGGAAGCGGAAGTGAATCATAGGGTGGGGGAGGGGGCGAAAATCCTGGGAGCCTTGAAGAATGTGTGGAAGTCGTGAACATTATCTCGGAAAGGAAAAATGGGTATCTTTGAAGGAATAGTGGTTCCAACAATGTTGTATGGTTGCGAGGTGTGGGCTATGGATAGAGTTGTGTGGAGGAGGGTGGATGTGCTGGAAATGAGATGTTTGAGGACAATGAGTGGTGTGAGGTGGTTTGATCGAGTAAGTAATGTAAGGGTAAGAGAGATGTGTGGAAATAAAAAGAGCGTTGTTGAGAGAGCAGAAGAGGGTGTTTTGAAATGGTTTGGGCACATGGAGAGAATGAGTGAGGAAAGATTGACCAAGAGGATATATGTGTCGGAGGTGGAGGGAACGAGGAGAAGTGGGAGACCAAATTGGAGGTGGAAAGATGGAGTGAAAAAGATTTTGAGTGATTGGGGCGTGAACATGCAGGAGGGTGAAAGGCCGGCAAGGAATAGGGTGAATTGGATCGATGTGGTATACCGGGGTTGACGTGCTGTCAGTGGATTGAATCAGGGCATGTGAAGTGTCTGGTGTAAACCATGGAAAGCTGTGTAGGTATGTATATTTGCGTGTGTGGACGTTTATGTATATACATGTGTATGGGGGTGTGTTGGGCCATTTCTTTCGTCTGTTTCCTTGCACTACCTCGCAAACGTGGGAGACAGCGATAAAGCAAAAAAAAAAAAAGAAAGATAAAAAAGAAATGAAATCTGGCAAGGTAGCAGGTTTGGATGATATTGCAGTGAAATTTATTAAAAAAGGGGGTGACTGTATTGTTGACTGGTTGGTAAGGTTATTTAATGTATGTATGATTCATGGTGAGGTGCCTGAGGAGTGGCGGAATGCTTGCATAGTGCCATTGTACAAAGGCAAAGGGGATAAGAGTGAGTGCTCAAATTACAGAGGTATAAGTTTGTTGAGTATTCCTGGTAAATTATATGGGAGGGTATTGATTGAGAGGGTGAAGGCATGTACAGAGCATCAGATTGGGGAAGAGCAGTGTGGTTTCAGAAGTGGTAGAGGATATATGGATCAGGTGTTTGCTTTGAAGAATGTATGTGAGAAATACTTAGAAAAGCAAATGGATTTGTATGTAGCATTTATGGATCTGAAGAAGGCATAAGATAGAGTTGTTAGAGATGCTCTGTGGAAGGTACTAAGAATTTATGGTGTGGGAGGGCAAGTTGTTAGAAGCAGTGAAAAGTTTTTATCGAGGATATAAGGCATGTATACGTGTAGGAAGAGAGGAAAGCGATTGGTTCTCAGTGAATGTAGGTTTGCGGCAGGGGTGTGTGATGTCTCCATGGTTGTTTAATTTGTTTATGGATGGGGTTGTTAGGAAGGTGAATGCAAGAGTTTTGGAAAGAGGGGTAAGTATGCAGTCTGTTGGTAAATTATATGGAGGGTATTGATTGAGAGCGTGAAGGCATGTACAGAGCATCAGATTGGGGAAGAGCAGTGTGGTTTCAGAAGTGGTAGAGGATGTGTGGATCAGGTGTTTGCTTTGAAGAATGTATGTGAGAAATACTTAGAAAAGCAAATGGATTTGTATGTAGCATTTATGGATCTGAAGAAGGCATAAGATAGAGTTGATAGAGATGGAAGGTACTAAGAATGTATGGTGTGGGAGGCAAGTTGTTAGAAGCAGTGAAAAGTTTTTATCGAGGATATAAGGCATGTGTACGTGTAGGAAGAGAGGAAAGCGATTGGTTCTCAGTGAATGTAGGTTTGCGGCAGGGGTGTGTGATGTCTCCATGGTTGTTTAATTTGTTTATGGATGGGGTTGTTAGGGAGGTGAATGGAAGAGTTTTGGAAAGAGGGGTAAGTATGCAGTCTGTTGTGGATGAGAGAGCTTGGGAAGTGAGTCAGTTGTTGTTCGCTGATGATACAGCGCTGGTGGCTGATTCATGTGAGAAACTGCAGAAGCTGGTGACTGAGTTTGGTAAAGTGTGTGAAAGAAGAAAGTTAAGAGTAAATGTGAATTAGAGCAAGGTTATTAGGTACAGTAGGGTTGAGGGTCAAGTCAATTGGGAGGTAAGTTTGATTGGAGAAAAACTGGAGGAAGTGAAGTGTTTTAGATATCTGGGAGTGGATTTGGCAGCGGATGGAACCATGGAAGCGTAAGTGAATCATTGGGTGGGGGAGGGGGAAAAATTCTGGGAGCCTTGTAGAATGTTTGGAAGTCGAGAACATTATTTCCGAAAGCAAAAATGGGTATGTTTGAAGGAATAGTGGTTCCAACTATGTTGTATGGTTGCATGGCGTGGGCTATGGATAGAGTTGTGTGGAGGAGGGTGGATGTGCTGGAAATGAGATGTTTAAGGACAATGTGTGGTGTGAGGTGGTTTGATCGCGTAAGTAATGTAAGGGTAAGAGAGATGTGTGGAAATAAAAAGAGCGTTGTTGAGAGAGTAGAAGAGGTTGTTTTGAAATGGTTTGGGCACTTGGAGAGAATGAGTGAGGAAAGATTGACCAAGAGGATATATGTGTCGGAGGTGGAGGGAATGAGAAGTGGGAGACCAAATTGGAGGTGGAAAGATGGGGTGAAAAAGATTTTGTGTGATCGGGGCCTGAACATGCAGGAGGGTGAAAGGCCGGCAAGGAATAGAGTGAATTGGATCGATGTGGTATACCGGTGTTGACGTGCTGTCAATGGATTGAATCAGGGCATGTGATGCGTCTGGGGTAAACCATGGAAAGTTTTGTAGGGCCTGGATGTGGAAAGGAAGCTGTGGTTTCGGGCATTATTACATGACAGCTAGAGACTGAGTGTGAACGAATGTGGCCTTTGTTGTCTTTTCCTAGCGTTACCTTGCAGACATGAGGCTGGAGGGGGATGTTATTCCATGTGTGGGGAGGTGGCGATGGGAATGAATAAAGGTAGACAGTATGAAGTATGTACATGTGTATATATGTATATGTCTGTGTGTGTATATATATGTGTACATTGAGATATATAGGTATGTATATTTGCGTGTGTGGACGTGTATGTATATACATGTGTATGGGTGGGGCGGTTGGGACATTTCTTTCGTCCGTTTCCTTGCGTTACCTCGCAAACGCGGGAGACAGCGACAAAGCAAATAGAAAAAAAAAAATAAATAGTACTTACTAGTACAAAAATATGAAATACCATTAATACATTGAAAAAATAATGAGTTTAGGGTAACTAAGCAGCACGGTAGAATCAGCAGAATACCTGTATCAGCTGTTAAACGATAGCAACAGCACTTTTTCTGTTGCCTGCTATGATGCTAGTGTTTTGATTAAAAGGTTACAGTACACTGTATTTTATTTTCAGGTTTTGACATATATAAATAAATGCATGTAAGCATTTGATTTTTTCCGTAATTACAGGTAGCTGTAAATGTAATGAAAAGTGAGAAAAATTTCAACGCAATAATGTTGATGGTCATGTTACGCTAAAATGTGGCATTTTAGGTGGAGGTGAAATTCAGGTCTCACATGAGAATAATGTTTTTCACATAAAAAAGACTTGACCTCTGTTTACAAAAGAAGAAGAATGCAACAACAAATACAGGTACACCACCGAATTTCTAGCAACTGATGGTTTGGCACCTCCTTTAGTCCAGACAAAATAATGAGGGAACTTGAAATTACTGCGGCCGCCAGACTAGTTTACTGGGCGGCCACAGATGGCATTGTGTGTAAGGCACACTTATTTACTTTCTTTACACTGCACTTTGTGGTGATACCACAATTCTGTGAGAGTCTTAGCATATTTTGCTTAAATTTTAACCTAGTTATGGCTTCTAAGACATATGGGAGTGTCAGTTGTGGTGTCAAACTTAAACACCAGTCCATATCGATCCAAGATAAAGTAGAACTGTTGAAAAAATGGACTGTGGTGTTTTGGTGCATAAGCATTGTGACATCTACAGTATTGTTTCATCAACTGTTTATAATATAAAGAAGCATTATTATTATTATTATACTTTGTCGCTGTCTCCTGCGTTAGTGAGGTAGCGCAAGGATACAGACAAAAGAATGGCCCAACTCACCCACATACACGTGTATATACATACATGTCCACACATGCACATATACTACATACCTATACATCTCAATGGATACATATATATACACACACAGACATATACATATATGCACATTTATGTAATTCATACAGTCTGCCCTTATTCATTCCTGTCGCCACCCTGCCACACATGAAGTGAAAACCCCCTCCCTCCACATGTGTGCGAGGTACCGCTAGGAAAAGACAACAAAGGCCACATTTGTTCACACTCAGTCTCTTGCTGTCATGTATAATGCACTGAAACCACAGCTCCCTTTCCACATCCACAAAACTTTCCATGGTTTACCCCAGACGCTTCACATGCCCTGGTTCAATCCATTGACAGCATGTCGACACCGGTATACCACATCCAATTCACTCTTTTCCTTGCACGCCTTTCACCTTCCTGCATGTTCAGGCCCCGATCGCTCAAAATCTTTTTCACTTCATCTTTCCCCCTCCAATTTGGTCTCCCACTTTTCCTTGTTCCCTCCATCTCTGACACATATATCCTCTTTGTCAATCTTTACTCACTCATTCTCTCCATGTAACCAAACCATTTCAAAACACCCTCTTCTGCTCTCTCAACCACACTCTTTTTATTACCACACATCTCTCTTACCCTTTCATTACTTACTCGATCAAACCACCTCACACCAAATATTGTCCCCAAACATCTCATTTCCAGCACATCCACTCTCCTCCACACAACTCTATCCATAGCCCACACCTCACAACCATATAACATTGTTGGAACCACTATTCCTTCAAACGTACCCATTTTTGCTTTCCAAGATAACGTTCTCGACTTCCACACATTTTTCAATGCTCCCAGAACTCTTGCCCCCTCCCCCACCCTATGATTCACTTCCGCTTCCATGGTTCCATCTGTTGCCAAATCCACTCCCAGATATCTAAAATACTTCACTTCCTCCAGTTTTTCTCCAATCAAACTTACCTCCCAATTGATTTGTCCCTCAACCCTACTGTACCTAATAACCTTGCTCTTATTCACATTTACTCTCAGCTTTCTTCTTTCACGCACTTTACCAAACTCAGTCACCAGCTTCTGCAGTTTCTTACATGAATTGGCCACCAGTGCTGTATCATCGGCGAACAACAACTGACTCGCTTCCCAAACTCTCTCATCCACAACATATTGCATACTTTCCTCTCTTTCCAAAACTCTTGCGTTCACCTCCCTAACAACCCCATCCATAAACAAATTAAACAACCATGGAGACATCACGCACCCATGCCGCAAACCAACATTCACTGAGAACCAATCACTTTCCTCTCTTCCTACACGTACACATGCCTTACATCCTCGTTAAAAACTTTTCACTGCTTTTAACAACTTACCTCACACACCATATATTCTTAATACCTTCCACAGAGCATCCCTATCAACTCTATAATATGCCTTCTCCAGATCCACGAATGGTACATACAAAGCCATTTGCTTTTCTGAGTATTTCTCACATACATTTTTCAAGGGAAACACCTGATCCACACATCCTCTACCACTTCTGAAACCACACTGCTCTTCCCCAATCTGATGCTCTGTATATGCGTTCACCCTCTCAATCAATACCCTCCCATATAATTTCCCAGGAATACTCAACAAACTTATACCTCTGTAATTTGAGCACTCACTCTTATACCCTTTACCTATGTACAGTGGCACTATGCAAGCATTCCGCCAATCCTCAGGCACCTCACCATGAGTCAAACGTACATTAAATAACCTTACCAACCAGTCATCATTACAGTCACCCCCTTTTTCAATAAATTCCACTGCAATACCATCCAAACCCGCTGCCTTGCTGGCTTTCATCTTCTGCAAAGCTTTTACTACCTCTTCTCTGTTTACTAAATCATTTTCCCTAACCCTCTCACTTTGCACACCACCTCGACCAAAACACCCTATATCTGCCACTCTATAATTAAACATTCAACAAACCTTTAAAATACTCACTCCATCTTCTCACCTCACCACTACTTATTATCACCTCCCCATTTACCCTCTTTACTGCAGTTCCCATTTGCTCCCTTGTCTTACGCACTTTATTTACCTCCTTCCAGAACATCTTTTTATTCTCTCTAAATTTTAATGACACTCACCCCAGCTCTCATTTGCCCTCTTTTTCACCTCTTGCACCTTTGTCTTGACCTCCTGCCTCTTTCTTTTATACATCTCCCAGCGATTTGCATTATTTCCCTGCAAAAATCGTCGAAAAGCCTCTTTTCATTCACTAATAATCTTACTTCTTCATCCCACCACTCACTACCCTTTCTAATCTGCCTACCTCCCGTGCTTCCCATGCCACAAGCATCTTTTGCACAAGCCATCACTGCTTCCCTAAATACATCCCATTCCTCCCCCACTCCCCTTACGTCCTTTGTTCTCAACTTTTTCCATTCTGTACTCGTCTTCTCTCCTGATACTTCCTCACGCAAGTCTCCTTCCCAAGCTCACTTACTCTCACCACTCACTTCACCCCAACATTCTCTCTTCTTTTCTGAAAGCCTCTACAAATCTTCACCTTCGCCTCCACAAGATAATGATCAGACATCCCTCCAGTTGCACCTCCCAGCACATTAACATCCAAAACTCTCTCTTTCGGGCACCTATCAATTAACACGTAATCCAATAGCGCTCTCTGGCCATACCTCCTACTTACGTACGTATACTTATGTATATCTCTCTTTTTAAACCAGGTATTCCAAATCAATAGTCCTTTTTCAGCACATGAATCTACAAGCTCCACACCGTTTCCATTTACAACACTGAACGCCCCATATACTCCAATTATTCCCTCAACTGCCACATTATTCACCTTTGCATTTGAATCACCCATCACTATGACCCGGTCTTGTGCATCGAAACTACTAACACACTCACTCACCTGCTCCCAGAACACTTGCCTCTCATGATCTTTCTTCTCATGCCCAGGTGTATATGCACCAATAATCACTCATCTCTCTCCATCCACTTTCAGTTTTACCCATTTCAATGTAGAGTTTACTTTCGTACACTCAATCACATACTCCTACCACTCCTGTTTCAGGAGTAGTGCTACTCCTTCCCGTGCTCTTGTCCTCTCACTAACCCCTGACTTTACTCCCAAGACATTCCCAAACCACTTTTCCCCTTTACCCTTGAGCTTCGTTTCACGCAGAGCCAAAGCATCCAGGTTCCTTTCCTCAAACATACTACCTGTCTCTCCTTTTTTCTCATCTTGGTTACATCCACACACATTTAGACACCCCAATCTGAGCCTTCAAGGAGAATGAGCACTCCCTGCGTGATTCCTTCTTCTGTTTTCCCTTTTAGAAAGTTAAAATACAAGAAGGGGAGGGTTTCTAGCTCCTCGCTCCCATCCCCTTTAGTCGCCTTCTACAACACGTGAGGAATGTGTGGGAAGTATTCTTTCTCCTCTATCCCCAGGGATAAAGAAGCAAAGGGAGAAAATATTGAAAGTCTATGTAGATAGCGATTCCAAGAAGCAAATGACAATTAGAAAAACTATGAAAGATGGTAGGAGTACTGAGCACGAGTGAGTGATGATGGAATGGTTTCGACTTGTCAGGTAGCATGATAATGGACCAGGCTAAGTTGTTCCATAAACAACTTAAATTACGACATGAACGTGACTTTAGTGAAGTATGGCTTCAAAGGTTCAAGAAGCGCCATGGAATTTCCATGAATAGAGTATGTGGAAAAAAGCAGTCTGCAAACCACGAAGGAGCTGCTGAGTATGTGGACGAATTTGCGAAACGTAGATGATGAGCACCTTAGTCCTGAGCAGGTGTATAATGCTGACGAAACTGCATTATTCTGGTGATGCATGCCTAGGAGAACACTAACAACAGAAGACAAAGAAGACCCCAAAGGATTCAAACAATCTGAGGACAGGCTTACCATTTTAGGGTGCTCAAACATTTAATGAGTCAGTTGTTGTTCGCTGATGATACAGCGCTGGTGGCTGACTCATGTGAGAAACTGCAGAAGCTGGTGACTGAGTTTGGTAAAGTGTGTGAAAGAAGAAAGTTAAGAGTAAATGTGAATAAGAGCAAGGTTATTAGGTACAGTAGGGTTGAGGGTCAAGTCAATTGGAAGGTAAGTTTGAATGGAGAAAAACTGGAGGAAGTAAAGTGTTTTAGATATCTGGGAGTGGATCTGGCAGCGGATGGAACCATGGAAGCGGAAGTGGATCATAGGGTGAGGGAGGGGGCGAAAATCCTGGGAGCCTTGAAGAATGTTTGAAGTTGAGAACATTATCTCTGAAAGCAAATATGGCTAAGTTTGAAGGAATAGTGGTTCCAACAATGTTGTATGGTTGCGAGGCATGGGCTATGGATAGAGTTGTGCGGAGGAGGGTGGATGTGCTGGAAATGAGATGTTTGAGGACATATGTGGTGTGAGGTGGTTTGATCGAGTAAGTAATGTAAGGGTAAGAGAGATGTGTGGAAATAAAAAGAGCATGGTTGAGAGAGCAGAAGAGGGTGCTTTGAAATGGTTTGGTCACATGGAGAGAATGAGTGAGGAAAGATTGACCAAGAGGGTATGTGTGTCGGAGGTGGAGGGAACGAGGAGAAGTGGGAGACCAAATTGGAGGTGGAAAGATGGAGTGAAAAAGATTTTGAGTGATTGGGGCCTGAACATGCAGGAGGGTGAAAGGCGTGCAAGGAATAGAGTGAATTGGATCGATGTGGTATACTGGGGTCGACGTGCTGTCAGTGAATTGAATCAGGGCATGTGAAGCGTCTGGGGTAAACCATGGAAAGTTGCGTGGGGCCTGGATGTAGAAAGGGAGCTGTGGTTTCAGGCATTATTACATGACAGCTAGAGACTGAGTGTGAATGAATGTGGCCTTTGTTGTCTTTTCCTAGCACTACCTCGCACACATGAGGGGGGAGGGGGATGTTATTCCATGTGTGGCGAGGTGGCAATGGGAATGAATAAAGGCAGACAGTCTGAATTGTGTGCATGTGTATATATGTATGTGTCTGTGTGTGTATATATATGTGTACATTGAGATGTACGGGTATTTATATTTGCGTGTGTGGACGTGTATGTATATACATGTGTATGGGGGTGGGTTGGGCCATTTCTTTCGACTGTTTCCTTGCGCTACCTCGCAAGCGCAGGAGACAGCAACAAAGCAAAATAATAATAATTATAATATTAATTTAAATTTTTAGCAGTCCATGGTATACTTTAGACACACGGGAGTTGTATAATTATTGGATTAGAGAAACTGCATGCAAGCAGAATTGTTCATTATTGTCATATTAAAAGGGGAGTTATCACTGAAACTTTTTATCTTAGCTTTTTTATTTATTTTAGTTTGGCTTTACATTTCACCAAACAGGTATCTGTTGTAGTAGTTCTTGTTTACTTCTGATAAGGTTTATGTTAATGCTTAGCACAGCCTCTCTGGCTGAAAGAAGCCAAACTTAGCATTGTTATAGGCCACAAATAGGAAGATGCACATATGTGGAGTTAGTGGGTGTTTAGAATGGGTAGTCATATTAGTTTTATTGATTGACTGTGCGATGAACTTAAGTGAAAGACCATCATGAATAGTTATTGGACACTGTTCTTGTACATCCATGCACTATATTTTATGTATTAAGGATTTTTCACAAACATTATGGCACAAGTCAAAGAATTTATCTTCTAAGAGTGTAAACTAAGATCATGCAACTATTTGATGTGCATTTTGATTTTTCAGAATTCAGCCATGGTGGTCCCCAAAGCAAAGTCAAGAGCTTCCAGCTTGTTGGCCCTTAAAAAATCTGAGGATGCAGTATTTCGGAAGAAGGTTCAGAAGCATCGGCAGGTAAAGAACAATTCTAGAATCTGTATCTCTAACCGTTGCATGAATGTTAACATAGACAGGGTTGACGTTTTATGATGCTTAAGAGTAATGTTAAGTAGACATGTGAGATTAATTTTAAGGAATTATTTAACCCTCATTGCTGTTCATGTTTCTTGTAAAGTATACTTGAACATACTATTTTCAATAAAGAAGAAGCTCTTAATTAGAATTGAATAACACCATTGTCATTGTGTCTCATCAAATTCATCCAAATTTGAACTTTCATAAACATATACTCAGTATGTATCAATTTTAGTATCAACTGCTTTTAACTGTTGAATGTTGTATTCACATTTGTTAACCTTGTCAGTAAGATGGCTTCTTTCTATATCTCATCTGCACTTGATTGACAATCATTCCCCAGATATCCTGGTTGTAGATATCCTGTAGTGTTCAGAAATTCTGTTACTGTCCCTTTCAGTCTATTGCATTATCTATTCTTTCTCTTCAAGCTCTCATCCACACTTTTAAAGATCTTTACTTTACCATCGTATCGTTTGCTGTCGTCTTTCATGGTCATGCCTTCTCAGCTTTGTCGTTCAGAGAACAAAAGTAATCACTAAACACGTTATTTTATTAATATTATTATTGTACTTTGTCGCTGTCTCCTGTGTTAGCGAGGTAGCACAAGGAAACATGAAAAAATGGCCCAACCCACCCACATACATGTCCACACATGCACATAAACATACCTATACATTTCAACGTATACATATATATACATTTTTTTTTTTCTTACTATTCGCTATTTCCCGCGATAGCGAGGTAGCGTTAAGAACAGAGGACTGGGCCTTTGAGGGAATATCCTCACCTGGACCTCTTCTCTGTTCCTTCTTTTGGAAAATTAAAAAAAAAAAAAAAAAACGAGAGGGGAGGATTTCCAGCCCCCCGCTCCCTTCCCTTTTAGTCGCCTTCTACGACACGCAGGGAATACATGGGAAGTATTCTTTCTCCCCTATCCCCAGGGAATAAATAATAGATATATATACATACGTAGACATATACATATATACACATGTACATAATTCATACTTGCTGCCTTTATTCATTCCCGTCGCCACCCCACCACACATGAAATGACAACCCCCTCCCCTGCTATGCGCGCGAGGTAGCGCTAGAAAAAGACAACAAAGGCCACATTCATTCACGCTCAGTCTCTAGCTGTCATGTATAATGCACCGAAACCACAGCTCCCTTTCCACATCCAGGCCCCACAAAACTTTCCATGGTTTACCCCAGACGCTTCACATGCCCTTGTTCAATCCATTGACAGCACATCGATCCCGTTATACCAAATTGTTCCAATTCACTCTATTCCTTGCACACCTTTCACCCTCCTGCATGTTCAGGCCCCGATCGCTCAAAATCTTTTTCACTCCATCCTTCCACCTCCAATTTGGTCTCCCACTTCTCCTCATAAATAGTTGATTTAATTTAGACCACAGTAGATTATGGTAGCCCCACCTTGATCCTTACAATTTGCATTCATAACATCTGTAAGATTGTGAAAACCCAAAACAAAGCAGTTTGCAGAATGACAGACAGCACCTAATCAACCTCTTAACCCCCCCAAAAAGGAATTTTCCTCTACAAGCCTTCTTAGGCGTACCTTGTTCAGATCCACATTCTAACAGTATCCTGTGCACCACTGCCACTTAATGCTTAATCATGCTACACCACAGAGAAATGGTAAATTACTCTATGGCACAACCCTCCTATGTTCTTAACACTCCTCATATGCTTAATGTTGTCATCATACAGAGACGTGTACACAATCACTTTGTAACCCAGTCCATCCAACAGCAGCTTGAGTGAATACACTCACTGTATAGCCCAGTTCATCCAACAATAACAATATTTAAAGCAAGTACTCTCCCCATCCATCTTACACAACTCTTGAACTAAACTTTCCGAAGGAACTAGAGTCCATTTAGCCAGACTCCACTGTGGTAAATACCCACCCCTCAAGCAGTACCAGCCCAAGTTTCAGCCAGCTTATAACCCATTATATCTACAGTATTTTACCTCCATTTATCACATTACAATTTGAATTCATTTGCTTTTCCTTAACCCAACACTGACAACTCCAACATTTTCTCAATAGTAGGTTCGGGAATGAATGGTAAATGTTGCTTGATACCTGAGGTTTTTAGGCTTTGCATACATGGGCATTTAGTAACAGCACGATGTGTAAATATAATTTTCTTATGTGTATTCATAACTTTTATTCCTTTACTTTTCAGGAATACAAAGAGGAAAAACAACCGAGAGATCATCACGGGGTGATCTGTTTGTCTAATATTCCACATGGATTCTGTGAGAATGAAATGAAAAAGTACTTTAGTCAATATGGAGATGTCTTGAGGGTAAAGCTTGTACGTAGTGAGAGGGTAAGTATGTGGATCAGAGTTTTCTGTTGGAGAAATGAGTAAGAACTTTGAGCCTATGTCTTCCAGGATGGATTCCATTGGACAGTGTCAGGGGATGCCCCTTATTAATTAGCCATAGTAAATATGCATTACTGATTAGCAGGCCTTTCCTAATACAGTGGCATTGCAAATCACCATTTCAGATTTCCTTTTTGTTTTAGCTGAGATGGCATGGGCAACTGAACACCCTAATCAATGCAGTGTCAGTGCAGTGTTCTTTTTTTCTTTCTTTCATACTTGATTGCCATTTCCTATGCTGGAAAAGTTGTGCCAGGAACAAACGAAGAGAGGCGACATTTGTTCATGTCCATTCTCTAGTTTTCATGTGTAATGCACTGAAATCACTGCTCTCAATCCACAACCAGGCTGCACTGGACCATTCCATGGTTTCCCCAGCCATTTCACATGCCCTGTTTCAATCCATTGACAGCATGTCGACCCCATATACCACATCATTCCAGTTCGATCTTTCTGGTACACACTTTTCACCCTTCTGCATGCTCAGGCCCTGATCGCTCAAAATCTTTTTCACACCATCTTTCCATCTCTAATTTAGTCTTCCCATCTTGTTCCTTCCACTTCTGACACATTTATACTCTTTGTTAACCTTTCCTCATGTTTTCTCCATATATACTGACCTTTTCAGCATGCTCTCATCTGCTCTTTCAACCACATTCTTTTTATTACCACTCCTATCTCTCACCCTTTTATTACTTACTTGATGTAACCACCTCACACCGCATGTTGTATTTAAAAATTTTATTTCCAACACATCCACCCGCTTCCACACATCATCTATAGCCCATTCTTCGCATCCAAATGGTATCATTCGGACTACTATACCTTTATACATATTCAGTCTCCCCCCCCCATAACGATTTCTTTCAACACTTTTTCAGTGCTTCTAGAACACTTGCACCCTCACCCACCCTATTAATCACTTCTTTCATTTTTCCATTTGCAGCTATGTCCACTCCCAGTTGACTTCCTCCAATTTTTCTCCATCCAGATACCCCGGCTAACCTGTCCCTTAACCCTGCTAAACCAAACAATCTTGCTTGTACTCACATTTACTCTGAACTTCCTCATATCACACATACTTCTGAACTCACTCATGAACTTCTGCAGTTTCTAACTTGAATATGTCATCAGTGCTTTGTCATCAATATCAGTATAACAAACAACAACTGACTCACTTCCTAGGCTGTCTCATCCCCGACAGACTGCATACTTGCCCCTCTCTTCAAGATTCTTGCATTAACCTCACTCACCATCCCATCTATAAACAGATAAAACAGCAATGGTGACATCACACTCCTGGTGTAGACCGAACCTCACTTGGAACCGCTCCTTCTCCTCTCGTTCTACTCATAAAAATGTTGTATGCCCTAGTTAAGGACTTCTGGCTGCTTCTAGCTGCTTTCCTCCCATGCCATAGATTAAGGCATTCCACAAAGCATCTTTAAAAGCCCTATCATATGCTTCCTGTAGATCTGGAAGTGCCACATGCCAATCCATCTGTTTCTCTAAGTATCTCTCACACACATTCTTTGAATCAAATAGCTGATCAGCATGCTTTCTACCACTTCTGAAGCCTCACTGTTCCTCCCTAGTCTGATGCTTTATACATGCTTACACTCTCAGTCACTACTTTCCCATACAACTTTTCAGGGACTCTCAACAAACTTATACCTCTGTTTTTGTTTGAACACTCATTTTTATCCCTCTTGCCTTTATAAAGTGGCACTATATGTATTCTGCCAATCCTCAGTCACTTAACCATGATCCATTCATACACTGAAAATCCTAACTAAACAATCTCCAATACATGCACCCCCATTCTTAATAAATTCAAGTGCAGGACCATCCACTTCAGCCACGTTGCCACATTTCATCTTGCATATGGCTTTCACTGCTCTTCTCTCTTCACCAAACCACTCTCCATGATCTTCCCACTTTGCATACCATGCTGACCCAAACACCATTCATCTGCCTCCCAATACGTTCAACAGTCCTTCAAAATAATCACGTCATCACCACCTGTTATGACTTCCCCTTTTCCCCCTTCACCGATATTCTCATTTGTTCGCTTGTTTTTTGCAGTTTATTAACCTCCTTCAAAAAATCTTATTCTTCCTGAAGTTTACTGTTACTTGTTCACCCCAACTTTCATTTGCCCTCTTTTTCAACCCCTGCACCTTCTTGACTGCACTCCTTCCTATTAAGTGCTATACTTCTCTATCCCACCTCTCACTATCCTTTCTGATGTTCCCACCTCCCACCTTTTGCATATGACAGCACTGCTTTCCTAAATACCTCTCATTCCTCAGCTTTTCTCATAGCTTCATTTACTCTCACCTTTCTGCTATTCTACATGATTTTCTTGGGATTTCTTCACAAATATCTCTTTTCTAAGCTCACATATTCTCTCTAGTAATATTTCCTCTTCTGAAAACTTCGACAAATTTACCCCCTTATCTTAACAAGGTAGTGATTAAACATCTCACCAGCTGGCCCCTTCAACATATTCACTTCCAAATGTTTCTCATTTACACACCTATCAATTAATATGCAATTAGATAATGTCCGATGACCATCCTTCACTCTTTCTTACCCTTTCATTACTTGCTTCATCAAACCTCCTCATACCACATATTGTCTTCAGACATCTCATTTCCAACACTTCCACCCTCCACTCATCCTCATCTGTAACTCATGCCATGCATCTGAAAACATTATAGGGACTACTATACATTCAAACCCATTTTTGTCCTCCCATATAAGGAACTCTCTTCACACATTCCTCAGTTATCAAAGAACCTTCACCCCCTCATATTTCCTATGACTTATTTCTGTTTCCGTGGTCCCTTTCGCTGCCATGTCCACCTCCAGGTATCTGAAACAGTTTTCCTCCAAATTCTCTCCATTCAAACTAAATCCCAAACGACTTACAAATTTTCTCCATCCAAACTCAAACCTCAACTAACATGTCCTTCTGCCCTGCTAGCAGAAACATGATAACCTTGCTTTTTTCATATTTACTTTCAGCTTGCCCTTCTTTCACACCCTCTCCCAAACTCAATCACCAACCTTTGCAGTTTCTCTCATGAATCTGCCACCAGTGCTGTATCATCAGCAAACAAAAACTGACTCAATTCCCATCCCCCCAATGTACTGTATGATTCACCTCTCTCTGCAAGACCCTTGCACTTGTCTCTGTTACCACGCCATCCATAAACAAATTAAACAGTCACGGTGACATCACACACCCCTGCTGCAGACCAGTTGTCAATTAGAACCACTCTTTCTTCTTGCTTCCTACTAGTACACTCACCTTACACTCTTGATAGAAACATCTCACTGCTTCTTGCAGCTTTCCTCTCATACTATGTTGAAAGTCTTGCAGGTTGAGAAGGAAATACCAAAATCTTCTTTAGAAAAATATTTATTTTTCTTTATCGCTGTCTCCCACATTTGCGATGTAGTGCAAGGAAACAGATGAAAGAAATGGCCCAACCCACCCACTTATACATGTATATACATACACGTCCACACACGCAAATATACATACCTATACATCTCAACGTATATATATATACACACACAGACATATACATGTATACACATGTACATAATGCATAATGTCTGCCTTTATTCATTCCCATTGCCACCCCGCCACACATTAAATAACAACCCCCTCCCCCAAATGTGTGCGAGGTAGCACTAGGAAAAGACAACAAAGGCCACATTCGTTCACACTCACTCTCTAGCTGTCATGTAATAATGCACCGAAACCACAGCTCCCTTTCCACATCCAGGCCCCACAGAACTATCCATGGTATACCCCAGACGCTTCACATACCCAGGTTCAATCCATTGACAGCATGTCGACCCCGGTATACCACATCGTTCCAATTCACTTTATTCCTTGCCCTCCTTTCACCCTCCTGCATGTTCAGGCCCCAATCACTCAAAATCTTTTTCACGCCATCTTTCCTCCTCCAATTTGGTCTCCCACATCTCCTCGCTCCCTCCACCTCTGACACGTATATCATCTTGGTCAATCTTTCCTCAATCATTCTCTCCATGTGACCAAACCACTTCAAAACACTCTCTTCTGCTCTCTCAACCAACTCTTTTTATTACCACACATCTCTCTTACCCTATTATTACTTACTCGATCATACCATCTCATGCCACATGTTGTCCTCAGACATCTCATTTCCAGCACATCCACTCTCCTCCGCATAACTCTATCCATAGCCCAAGCCTCCCAACCATATAACATTGTTGGAACCACTAATCCTTCAAACATACCCTTTTTGCTTTCCAAGATAATGTTCTCGACTCCCACACATTCTTCAGTGCTCCCAGAATTTTCGCCCCCTCCCCCACCCTGTGATTCACTTCCACCTCCATGGTTCCATCCGCTGCCAAATCCACTCCCAGATATCTAAAACACTTCACTTCCTCCAGTTTTTCTCCATTCAAACTTACCTCCCAATTGACTATTCCCTCAACCCTACTTTACCTAATAACCTTGCTCTTATTCACATTTACTCTCAGCTTTCTTCTTTCACACACACTTTACCAAACTCAGTCACCAGCTTCTGCAGTTTCTCACATGAATCAGCCACCAGTGCTGTATCATCAGCGAACAATAACTGACTCACTTCCCAAGCTCTCTCATCCACAACAGACTGGATACTTCCCCCTCTTTCCAAAATTCTTGCATTTACCTCCCTAACAACCCCATCCATAAACAAAGTAAACAACCATGGAGACATCACACACCCCTGACGCAAACCTACATTCACTGAGAAACAATCACTTTCCTCTCTTCCTACACGTACACATGCCTTACATCCTCGATAAAAACTTTTCACTGCTTCCAACAACTTGCCTCCTACACCATATATTCTTAATACCTTCCACAGAGCATCTCTATCAACTCTTATCATAGGCCTTCTCCAGATCCATAAATGCTACATACAAATCCAATTGCTTTTCTTAGTATTTCTCACATACATTCTTTAAAGCAAACACCTGATCCACACATCCTCAACCACTTCTGAAACCACACTGCTCTTCTCCAATCTGATGCTCTGTACATGCCTTCACCCTCTCACTCAATACCCTCACATATAATTTTCCAGGAATACTCAACAAACTTATACCTCTGTAATTTGAGCCCCCACTTTTATCCCCTTTGCCTTTGTACAATGGCACTATGCAAGCATTCCGCCAATCTTCAGGCACCTCACCATGGGACATACATACATTAAATAACCTCACCAACCAGTCAGCAATACAGTTACCCCCTTTTTTAATAAATTCCTCTGCAATAGCATCCAAACCCGCTGCCTTGCCGGCTTTCATCTTCCGCAAAGCTTTTACTACCTCTTCTCTGTTTACCAAATCATTTTCCCTAACCCTCTCACTTTGCACACCACCTCGACCAAAACACCCTATATCTGCTACTCTATCATCAAACACGTTCAACAAACCTTCAAAATACTCACTCCATCTCCTCACATCACCACTACTTTTTATCACCTCCCCATTAGCCCCCTTCACTGAAGTTCCCATTTGCTCCCTTGTCTTATGCACTTTATTTACCTCCTTCCAAAACATCTTTTTATTCTCCCTAAAATTTAATGAAACTCTCCCACCCCAACTCTCATTTGCCCTCTTTTTTGCCTCTTGCACCTTTCTCTTGACCTCCTACCTCTTTCTTTTATACATCTCCCAGTCATTTGCATTATTTCCCTGCAAAAATCGTCCAAATGCCTCTCTCTTCTTTTTCACTAGTAATCTTACATTTTCATCTCACCACTCACTATCCTTTCTAATCTGCCCACCTCCCACGCTTCTCATGCCACAAGCATCTTTTTTGCAAGCCATCACTGCTTCCCTAAATACATCCATTCCTCCCCCACTCCCCTTACTTCCATTGTTCTCACCTTTTTCCATTCTGTACTCAGTCTCTCCTGGTACTTCATCGCACAAGTCTCCTTCCCAAGTTCACTTGCTCTCACCACTCACTTCACCCCAACATTCTCTCTTCTTTTCTGAAAACCTCTACAAATCTTCACCTTCGCCTCCACAAGATAATGATCAGACATCCCTCCAGTTACACATCTCAGCACATTAACATCCAAAAGTCTCTCTATCAATTAACATGTAATCCAATAATGCTCTCTGGCCATTTCTCATACTTGCATACGTATACTTATGTATATCTCTCTTTTTAAACCAGATATTCCCAATCACCAGTCCTTTTTCAGCACATAAATTTACAAGCTCTTCACCATTTCCATTTACAACACTGAACACCCCATGTACACCAATTATTCCCTCAACTGCCACATTACTTACCTTTGCATTCAAATCACCCATCACTATAACCCGGTCTCATGCATCAAAAGTACTAACTCACTCAGCTGTTCCCAAAACACTTGCCTCTCATGATCCTTCTTCTCATGCTCAGGTGCATATGCACCAATAATCACCCATCTCTCTCCATCCACTTTCAGTTTTACCCAAATCAATCTAGAGTTTACTTTCTTACACTCTATTACATACTCCCACCACTCCTGTTTCAGGAGTATTACTACTCCTTCCCTTGCTCTTGTCCTCTCACTAACCCCTGACTTTACTCCCAAAACATTCCCAAACCACTCTTCCCCTTTACCCTTGAGCTTTGTTTCACTCAGAGCCAAAACATCCAGGTTCCATTCCTCAAACATACTACCTATTTCTCCTTTTTTCTCATCTTGGTTACATCCACACACATTTAGACACCCCAATCTGAGCCTTCGAGGAGGATGAGCACTCCCCGCGTGACTCCTTCTGTTTCCCCTTTTAGAAAGTTAAGATACAAGGAGGGGGAGGGTTTCTAGCCCCCCGCTCCCGTCCCCTTTAGTCGCCTTCTACGACACCTGAGGAATGTGTGGGAAGTATTCTTTCTCCCCTATCCTCAGGGATAGAAAAATGTATTCTGCTAAAACAAGCTGGGTGGAGTACAGATGGGCATATTCCCTAAGAGCAAGAACATATTGTCAGCCTGTTATGATGGCTAGTTTTCATCTGAATTACCCAGAGCATTGGTGATGCTCCCTTGGGTTTCTTGAGGCTTTGAGCTGTAGACCATTTGGTGTGGTCTTGGGGCATTACTTGGTGACTGTTATGATTTATCAGCATTTCGAGGGGAAGTTGAGTTTGGAAGTGCTCGGCTTATACTTGAATAATGTGAAGAAAGTGTGAAAGTTGCATAAAAAAGGCTGTTTATTCACTGAAGTCAACATCATTAGGGGTTTTCATGGTTTCTGTTCTGCTTCAAGTGAAAAACATTAGGGGTTTTATGGTTTCTGTTCTGCTTCAAGTCTGAGCTGGACTGCTAGCACTAACAGTTTGATTCCAAGGCTCAATTTTTTTCTAATTTCTAACCTATATTATACAGTTTGGCCTCCAAGTGTTGCCTGTCCTCGTGCATCTCTTAAGTGGTCTAGTCTAAGAGCTAGTCTATACTGAATAACCTATTGTAATCATGTTATCAGACTGAGATCCTAAATAGATAAAAGAGCTCTTTTTTTAAATCAGGCAGGCTTTTGGCTGAAAACGTAGTTTAGGGATTTCATAACTGGGAGGGTCATAATAATAGTTAATCATAGTTAATTAATCACAAAAGAGCTTAAGAGTGAGGTGGGGCTGGATACTTTTATGCTTTGGGTAAGCACATGAGTGAAGTCTATCTACATAGTACAGAAAGTTCTACAGAGTAAATTTTATGGTGTATACACAATACATTTAGTGGTGATTTGTAGAACATTATGTGGTGGAAAATTAGATGTAGGTTGAATTGCAGTAGTACTACACTGACATAAATTATCTATTTAATGGTGAACAGAAGTGATGTACAGTTACATATTGGTTGAATTATGATAGTATTGTTTTGACATACATTTTGTATTTAATAGTGAACATTGAGTGATGTATAGTTACATATTTGTTGAACTGTGTTGACCTGTATTTAATGGTGAACATTATGTGATGAATATTTTGATGGTTGCATTATCATAATACAGAAGTTGAACCACAAAAAACAATGAGAAAACTAAGCTTTGCAGTGCACTTGTTCCTAGATAGTTTATAACATTCACAGTATGAGGTATAGAACAATCCTTTTATCACTATGAGCACTGGCTGATACAAGGTGGTTGTGGTGATGGACATCAGTCAGGCAATCACCCCATCTAATCCTTGAGGAAATTCTTATCAGGCCACTGTGGTCTGCTTGTTACAATTTTCACAGTCAGAGGACCGAATGATATGATAGCGTCATATTGTTTACACTAAGGCAACTGCAGCTCTGACATAGGCCTATCATGAGACTCACTGAGTTACTGGTTCACTGGTTAAGGTATTTGATATGTATATTTCTTTCACTATGAAATTCACTGAAGAGAGAAACTCTTATGTGAAGCTGGTAGGTCCAGTCAGGCTATCTATCTGTCTATAACTCTGATGCCTGTTCCCTTGGGGAACTCACATCAAGGGGGTGGCCATGGCAAGAGTCTCCACTTGTCCCCATCCTTACATGCCTCCCATGCATGTACCATTCTATGCGTTCTTCCACCATTTCTCTCCCTCCGATATTCTTCCACTTTAGTTGCCCAATTTGCAGGTTGCCTTCCTTTCACACCAACTCCTTTAATTGTACTATCATACACTATCACTGCAAACTTGCCATCTTGCATTCTTTCCACATGTCCAAACCATCTCAAAGTATTACTTTTCACCACAATTCATTCCCTCTACATACCTTGCCATACTACATCTCTCATACACCACTTCATTTCTTTCTTCATTCCATCTGCTCATGCCACATGACTCTCTCAAATAGCTCATTTCCACAGCCTGGATTCTTGACCTATGTTTATATTTTGGCTGCACAGGTCAAGGTTGGGAGGACTATGCTGTCTCTTAATCTTCTCCTCTCCATATTTCCACCTCTACTCTTCATTATTCTTTTAAGGGACCCAGTGACTTTTCTACCCCATACAACTCTTTCCATTATCTCTCCTTCCATATCACCAGACTTACCCAAAACAGCTCCTATATACTTAAATTGTCTTAACTCCTCCGGTCTTTTTCCCTTCATATCTAAAGTGCAGTTTAGTACACTTTCTGCTTTCACTCCATATTGTTTTACAGAATCTAAACTTTCACTCTGTTTCCTTTTGAACACCATTACTTTACTTTTACTTACATTTACCTTTGTAGCAAGTCAGTTGCACCACACTTACGACGCCTTGACTTGGTAACAGGTGACAGCCTGTTACCTCACCTTACATAATAAATCTCGAAAAAATGTTTTTGATGGTTCATCCTACAGCTTCATATGCAGTATTGATCTTTGACATCCACACTTGATGTTTGATGGTAGCAGATCAAAAGAAGCCACTGTAATCTCTCAATCTACCAGCGTGGAGGTTAGAGCCTGCGGCATTCGGCTTCAACGTTTCTAGTTTCCTTTGGGTATACCTACTTGTCCACGACCTGACCTTGCCACCTTTTGAATACCCGGGTATCACTGCAGCAGTTCTGTCAGGCAGTTGACTCATCACTAGAAAACACACATACCACTCTGGTACCTAAAGTCTTGGCGATGTGACCAAGCCACCCTTGGGGCATCTCTTCCATCAGTAGATGCCCCAGTGTGACTCCTGACATCACATCTTCCTGGCAGGTTTTATTGTGATGCCTCATCTCCAATGTCCACCTTTGGGAGGACTCTCGTGGCACATTACCTCTGCCACTCGTGAGAAGCAGTTGTAACAACTAGGGACTTAAGGGTATGCTCACAGCACTCCTCCAACCCAGTCACCCTCTGGCAACTGCTGTACACTCAAAGGAGATGCATTACGTGCCACACCTACCTCCTACAGGAGCTCCATGTCAACTCAGCAGTCACTCGCTTTTCCTGCATGCATATGCTTTATGTGATGCCTACCATCGCCAGCATCACAGGACCCCTGCCAAGCCTGTCTTGTTTTCCTTGACCTTCCTTACTTTACCTCTTCACTATTATCCTGCACCTCCAGTTACCCATTACCCTCATTTACCTCGCCTTGTATATCCTATCCAATTAAGCATTGCTGTTGATGTTTAGTGTGTCTTCTTATCCCTCTTTGTGTTGTACCTCTCCAATAAACCCTTCCAGAACACCTACTAAACTGGTGACTCCTGAAGTTTACTGAGAGAGATTTGCAGACACTTTCTTGCAGTTCTGTTGTCATCCTTCCTTGACTCCTACTGTCTTATTTATTTTCCCACCACCTGCCGACCGAGCATCATCCCACACCTACTCCTGTTGTCTCATTTTCAGATCCAGCTTACTTTACAGTAATTCTGCCTCTTACCAGCAAGATCCTGAGATGACACCGACTGCTTCCAATGTGACATTACAGGACATATTCCCTCTCTACAACCTGGAAGCATCAGACCCACCAGCACTGGATCCAACTATATTATCTGCCTGACCAACATCCAAGCCTTCATCTCAAAAAAGATTAGAAAATGAAGAAGAATAATATTGTGATTCTGTTGCTCCACACTGACGACTCCTTGAATGGGTGGCAGGTTACAATCTGTGACCTCATCTGACCTAATAATCTTTGAAGAGATATGTTTGATGGCCCAGCCTACAGCTGCACCTGCGGTATTAATCATTCAATGTTTAGTGGTAGTGGATCAAAAGATGCTTCTGAAATTATAAATGACCAAACCCTTTCCATGTGAAGAGCTGCTATCAGTCTAGCAGCATGTAGGTCATAACTTGTGACGTTGTGTTTCAATATCTCTAATTTCTTTTGGGAATAGCTACCTTTCCTACACCTGACCTCACTGCCTCTTAAATACCTGGGTATCAGCTGCAGAAAGTCAGTCAGGCAGGTGACTCACCACTAGACAACAAATGTACCACTCCAGTACCAGCAGTCTTTATGATTTGACTCTAAACTCAAGTTACCCATAGGGCATTTCCTCTGTCAGTAGATGTCCCAATGTGACCCCTGACATTTTTTCTTTCTGGCAGGTCTCATTGTGGTGCCTCATCTCTGATGTCCACCTTTAGGAGGACACTTGTTGGACACCACATCTGCCTGTCATGAAATTCAGCTATAATAACAAGGAACCTACAGCCATGCCCACAGCACTCTTGCAACCCTAGCACAACTCCAGGAGCCTCCTGCAAACTATGCACTAATTGATTGGCAGTCTTTGCACATTCCAGAGGATCCTGCAACCCAATCACTCACCAGCAGCTTCTACACACTCCAAGGAGCTGCAATACATGCCACACCCACCTCCTACCAGAGCTCCACGCTGACTTGGCAGCCATGCACTTCTCCCACATGCTTCTACTTCATGTGATGCCTACCATCACCAGCATCATGGGACCCCTGCCAAGCCTGTCTTGTATTACTTGACCTATCTTACTTTACCTCTTCTATCTCTGATGACTGTTCCAGTTGGAACTCCCTCATCGGGGTAGCCACAGCAACAGAGTCTCCGTAACTATAGAACTCCAATGCTGCTGCTTAGCCTTTATGCCTTACCTTTAAAAGGCCACAGGCAGAGGGCAAGTCTAGTGCAGTGCTTGTAGAGGCTCCTAGATGGTATTCCTAATGACTACTTATATCTTATGCTCCTACCTACTACTACTTAAATGTTACTACCTAATGCACCTGCTTAAATCTTCCTACCTACAATTCTGTCTACTGCTCCTACTGCTTTGCCAAAAGGCAGGGTCAGCGCATTGTGCTCACCAAAGGAAAATCTAGTTATGAAGAATGAGTTGCATGAGTTAAGTGTTGTCAGGTGTCACATATGATAAGGAGAGATTGCATATATGTGGACAGAATGCCAGTAGTACACATCTTATTGTGGCAGAAAGAAAAGACAGCTACCTGGGTCAGAGGAATGCAATTTGACAACCACTTAAGTGCTGGCTCACTAAGTAGATGTCACTAACCCAACTGATACGGGGGGGGGGGGGGGGGGGGGGGACCATAATCCTGCACCTCCAATAGCCCAGTGCCCTCGTTTACCTCACCTTGTATATCCTATCCAGTAAAGCGTTGTTGTTGTTGTTGTTGTTGTTTAGTGTGTTTCTGTGCCTCTTTGTCAGTTATACCACTCCAATAAACCCTACCAGAACTCCTGTTGAACTGGTGACCCATGGAGTTGACTGAGAGATATTTTCGGACACATTCTTGTAGTTTTATCGTCAACTTTCCTTGACCCCAATTGTCTTATTCCTTTTTCCATTACCCACCCAGCATCATCCCACACCTGCCCCTCTTGTCTCATTGTTAGGTCCAGCTTTCCGTATTGTAATTCTCCCTCCTGCCCCCATTAACCCTATGTGACTGACTGCTTCTGGTATGACACTACAGGACAAACCTTCTCTCTACAACCTGGAAGCGTCAGACCTGTGGTTTGCCTCCCAGCACTGGACGACCATCAAATTATACTATCTCCCTGATCAACATCCAAGCCTTAATCTCAAAAAAAAAAAAAAGGAAGGAGAGCAGTGTTGTGATTCTGTTGCTCCACACTGATGATGGCTTGACTTGTTGGTAGGTTACAGTGTGTGACCTCACCTGACCTAATAATACTTGGAAAAATATGTTTAATGGTCCATCCTACATCTGCACCTACAGCAGTAATTCCTGACACCCACACTCAATGTTCAGTGGTAGCGGATCAAAAGATGCTTCTGAAATTTTAGATGACCTGACCCTTTCCATGAGATGAGCTACTCTCACTCCAACAGCATGAAGGTCATAGTTGGTAATGTTGTGCTTCGATGGTTTTTATTCCCTTTGGTAAGAGCCACCTCTCCCACACCTGACATTGTCTTCTTGCAAATACCTGGGTATCACCACAGCAAATCTGTCATGCAGTTGATTCACTGCTCGACAACAAACTTACCATTAAGGTATCTGAAGTCATGGCGATGTGACTCTAACCTCAAGCCACCCTTAGGGTGTCTCCTCTGTCAGTAGCTGTCCCAATGTGACTCCTGACATTTCATCTTTGTGGCAGGTCTCATTGTGGTGCCTCATCTCCATTGGCCACCTTTGGGAGAACTCTTGTGGGACATCGCCTCTACCTGTCACGAGGAGCTGTAACAGCAAGGGACCTACAGCCATGTCTGTGGTACTCCTGTAACCCTTACACAACTCCAGGAGCCTTTTTTTGTGAACCAAGTTCTAATTCATAGTTGCTTCACACTCCAGGAGCCTTCTGCATCCCAATCACTCACTGGCAGCTGCTGCACACTCCAGGAGCCACGATACATACCTCCTACAGGAGCCCCACATTGACTTGGCAGCCATGCTCTTCTCCCATGTACTTTTGCTTCATGTGACGCCAACCATCACTGGCATCACAGGATCCCTGCCAAGCCTATCTTGTATTACTTTACCTACTTAGCTTTACCTCTTCTTCGCCATGATATTGCACCTGCAATATCCTTTTGCCCTTGTTTACTTTGCCTTGTATATCCTATCCACTAAATTGTTGTTATTTAGTGTGTTTCTGTGCCCATTTCAGTTATACCACTCCAGCAAACCCTACCAAAACACCTGCTAAACTGGTGACCCCTGAAGTTGAGAGATTTTTGGACATGTTCTTGCTGTTCTATTGTCAACCTCCCTTTACCCTTACTGTCTTATTCCTTTTTCCATCACCCATCCAGCATCATCCCATACCTGCCCCTCATGTCTTTTCAGGTCCAGCTTACCATACCATATTTCTGCCTCCTGCCAGCAAGCTGCGAAGGTGACACCAACTGCTTCCAATGTGGTGCTACAGGACAGACTCCCTCTCAGCAACCTGGAAGCATCACACCATTGTTTTGCCCACCAGCACTGGATGACCAGCTGACTATACTATCTGCCTTATCATCTAAAGCTTAATCTCAAAAAAGAAAAGAAAAAAGAACGAGGGTAGTGTTGTGATTCTGTCACTCCACTCCAACAACACCTTGACTGGGTGGCAGGTTACAATCTTTGACCTCACCTGACCCAATAATCCTTGGGAAAATAGATTTGATGGCCTATCCTTCAGCTGCACCTGCAGTAGTAATCCCTGACAACCTTACATGACGTTTCATGGTAGCAGATCAAATGATGCTACTGAAATTATAGATGACCTAACCCTTTCCATAAGAAGAGTTGCTATTAGTCCAATGGCATGGAGGTCACCGCCTTGTAAATACCTTGGTATCACCGTAGCAAGTCAGTCAAGCAGTTGACTCACCACTCGACAACAAATGTCCCTTTCCAGTACCTGAAGTCTTGGCGATGTGACTCAATACTCAAGCCACCCTTAGGGTGTCTCTTCTGTAAATAGATGTACCATTGTGACTCCTGATGTTTCATCTTCTTGGTAGGTCTCACTTAGGTACCTCATCTCCAACATCCACCTTTGGAAGGACTCTCATTGGACATTGCCTTTGCCTGTCATGAGAAGCATCTGTCTCAACTCCAGGAGCCTCTTGCAAACCATGCTCTTATCAGTAGTCAGTGCATATTCCAGGAGCCTTCTGCAACAGAATCACTCATTGGCAGCTGCTGCTCACCCCAGGAGTCGCAATATGTGCCACACATACCTCCTACAGGAGCTCCATGTCGACTTGGTAGCCATGTACTTCTCCCATGTACTTCTGCTTTATCTGACTCCTATCATCACAATCATCATAGGACTCCTGCCAAGCCTGTTTTGTATTACATGACCTGCCTTACTTTACCTATTCTTCACCATAATCCTGCATCTTCAATTGCCCATTGCCCTCTTTTACCTCTCCTTGTTTATCTTATCCAATGTAGCATTGTTGTTTTTTAAATGTGTCCGTGTCCCTCTCTCAGTTATACCACTCCAGTAGTCCAGCGAGTACACCCGTTAAACCTTCAATTGCCTATGCTTACATCATAAAACACACTTATAACGTTTTGCACCTCCTCTTCACTCTCAGCAAACAACATAGTATCAGCTGCAAACAGGCTGACTACTGGCCCCGATATCTCACTGCCACACTCCATCTCTGCACCCCCTTTCCCTAATTTTGCTTTTGTCTCATCACTCCATCCATGTATATTTATTAAAATGCCACAGTGGCTTCACTCAGCCCTGCCTCACGCACGTGTACGTACACCGAAACTTTCGCTCAACTCTATCCATTGTTACATGTGCATTTGCTCCTCTTTAGAAGACTTTCACAGCATCCAATTATCAAGCTAGTGGGGTGAAGGGGAGAGAGTGAGAGTTCAGGTCGACATGTTGACATGTAGGCAGCCTGAATGTCACTGACACACGTCTTACCGTATTGTGGCTTGGACGAAATGTGTCATTATATGTCTTAACATAAGATTACATGAAAGAAACATAGAGGTTATGATACAATTCATCCTAATCAGTAAGTATGTCAGCATACTAGGTGACAAATTACAGGCACTGGTTTAGAGAATAATTTTATAACCTGAAACACTAAGAGTAAGTTCAGCACAACACTAATCCTAACCTTGTCCACATGAATAGTTTTCTGACATTGCTGAGTTCTTCATAAAGTTGAAGTTGAGATTACCTATGAGTCCCAATGGTCAGTGGGTTTTCTATATCTTCAGGCAAGTGGGTATCTTCAGATATTGCCATTGGTACCAGTTTTTTGGTTTTTGGATCAAATTTCAACAAACAACTTCCTTTGCACATGAGATATCCAGCCTAAATGTTTCATGAGTTAGCAAGAAAGACCCCAACCTTGGACTACATCTGTATTTATATAACCATTCATACACTTGTAGGTAACTAACCCTTTCTGGAAAATACATATAGATATTAACGTCTAAAACTTCCACCTAAAGTCTTGATTACCTGTTGCAGTGGCAGTATCGTAACTATTGAGGTTACAAGGTAATGCTACTGAGTTACAGCCTCAAAAGTTAGGAAAAGTTTTGAATTCAGTGCCTGAAGGGGAAACTAGTTTTTTTGGTTATGCAAGTCTTACCCCACCTTCTCATGGTGACTTCGTTATTACACCCATAAGGTTAGAACAGAAAGGGGAGGCATCACCCAACTCCATTAGGGTCATAGGAGCTTTTTAAAACGAGACCTACACTTGAGTTGGCTAGGCTTTTAGTTTATTGAACATTTTGGGCACTCCACTGCTTCTGGGAAACACTGTGCTGAAGTTGCCCTCTGCTTGTAGACTGTCAAGGGTGTTGGTGGGAAATGAAAGGGATGAGCGATTTAAGGTGATGGCTCTGAATGTAATGAGGATGACTGGTGAGAGTGAGAGTAGAGAGCTTGTGGAAAAATTTGAAGTTATGATTTAGATGTCCTGGGGATTAAGAAAACCCATTTCCCTAGATAGGGTGTATGGAGTGAAAATGGAAATGATGAATGCAAGTTATGGGAAGGCATGAAAGGAGGAGTGGTATAGACAGGAATGAATGAAAATTACCAGGGCAGAGGGAAAGAAGGATGTGCAGTTGTGCTATCACCAAGAGTATGTTAAGGTGTTACAGAGCATGGGTGGAATGGATCAAGAATAGTTTGGGTGTAAGTAAAGATTGAAATTGTGAAGTAAGCATGGATATGTGTGTGTATATGCGTCAGTAAAGTTGAAGATTGTGTGAGTTAAGAATGCAATGAAGCTTTTGTGGAGAAATTTGAATGATTTTATAATTGGTTTTGAGAAGGAAAAAAAGGTGGTTGTAATTGGTGATATGGATGCTTAGGTGAGATGTGATGAAATTGGCAAGATAGTTGGTGAATGGGGAGTGCCTGGAGTAAATGAGAATGGAAGTTATCACTTAGATATCTGAGCAGAAGAGTTTATTACTTGAAAACCTTTTTTCAGCAAAGATAATCCACAGTATACAATGAGAAATGATGGAAGAGAAGAACAAAGGGGCTTGATTTATTATGTGGCATTGGGTGAAAAGTTAAAAAGGACATGCTAGATGCTAGAGTTGTTAGAGGATTCTTTGGAGACAGAGCATTTTGCAGTTCTTGTTGGGCTGAGGATCAGGGAGAAGTGGAGGTATGGTGTAAGGAAGAATGGAGAGGTAAAAGTGTTTGGAAGTGGAATGATGATGAATCAGAAGGAATGCAACTAGGAGTATGAGAGGAGGGTGAACAAAATTTTAGATGGAAGTGCAATAAATGTAGGGATGCAGTCATGTGTACATGAGGTGTTTAAGATGTCCAGAGAAAGACTCTTCAAGGTTGTAGAATTAGTAGTTGGTTACAAGGTGAGATATAAGAATAAAAAGAGAAATGCTTTGTGGACAAATGAGATTATAAATGCTGTCGAAGTTAAGAAAAGGGCATGTGGTAGATTTATTGAAAGCAGTGTACCAGTGGAGGTTCAGCAAATGAGGGAAGGAGAATGTATGTTGAGTAAGTGGAATGTAAAGGTGATAGAGGAAAGCAAAGAAAGAAATGAAAATTCAGAAAGAATGTTGAGTTGAAATAAGAAATTCTGCTTCGAGGAGGTGAAAAAAGGGGGCTAATGGGGAGGTGATAACAAGTAGTGGTGATGTGAGAAGGAGATGATGTGATTATTTTGAAGGTTTGTTGAATGTGTTTGATGATAGAGTGGCAGATGTAGGGTGTTTTGGTCGAGGTGGTGTGCAAAGTGAGAGGTGTTAGGGAAAATGATTTGGTAAACAGAGAAGAGGTAGTAAAAGCTTTGCGGAAGATGAAAGCCGGCAAGGCAGCGGGTTTGGATGGTATTGCAGTGGAATTTATTAAAAAAGGGGGTGACTGTATTGTCGACTGGTTGGTAAGGTTATTTAATTTATGTATGACTCATGGTGAGGTGCCTGAGGATTGGCAGAATGCTTGCTTAGTGCCATTGTACAAAGGCAAAGGGGATAAAAGTGAGGGCTCAAATTACAGAGGTATAAGTTTGTTGAGTATTCCCAGGAAATTATATGGGAGAGTATTGATTGAGAGGTTGAAGGCATGTACAGAGCATCAGATTGGGAAAAAGCAGTGTGGTTTCAGAAGTGGTTAAGGATGTTTGGATCAGGTGTTTGCTTTGAAGAATGTATGTGAGAAATACTTAGAAAAGCAAATGGATTTGTTTGTAGCATTTATGGATCTTGAGAAGGCATATGATAGAGTTGATAGAGATGCTCTGTGGAAGGTATTAAGAGTATATGGTGTGGGTGGCAAGTTGTTGGAAGCAGTGAAAAGTTTTTATCGAGGATGTAAGGCATGTGTACGTGTAGGAAGAGAGAAAAGTGATTGTTTCTCAGTGAATGTAGGTTTGCGGCAGGGGTGTGTGATGTCTCCATGGTTGTTTAATTTGTTTATGGATGGGGTTGTTAGGGAGGTGAATGCAAGAGTTTTGGAAAGAGGGGCAAGTATGAAGTCTGTTGTGGATGAGAGAGCTTGGGAAGTGAGTCAGTTATTGTTTGCTGATGATACAGCGCTGGTGGCTGATTCGTGTGAGAAACTGCAGAAGCTGGTGACTGAGTTTGGTAAAGTGTGTGTGAAAGAAGAAAGCTGAGAGTAAATGTGAATAAGAGCAAGGTTATTAGGTACAGTAGGGTTGAGGGATAAGTCAGTTGGGAGTTAAGAGTGAATGGAGAAAAACTGGAGGAAGTGAAGTGTTTTAGATATCTGGGAATGTATTTGGCAGCGGATGGAACCATGGAAGCGGAAGTGAATCATAGGATGGGGGAGGGGGCGAAAGTTTTGGGAGCATTGAAGAATGTGTGGAAGTTGAGAACATTATCTTGGAAAGCAAAAATGGGTATGTTTGAAGGAATAGTGGTTCCAACAATGTTATATGGTTGTGAGGCGTGGGCTATAGATAGAGTTGTGCGAAGGTGGCTGGATGTGCTGGAAATGAGATGTTTGAGGACAATATGTGGTGTGAGGTGGTTTGATCGAGTAAGTAATAATAGGATAAGAGAGATGTGTGGTAATAAGAAGAGTGTGGTTAAGAGAGCAGAAGAGGGTTTTTTGAAATGGTTTGGTCACATGGAGAGAATGAGTGAGGAATGATTGACCAAGAGGATATATATGTCAAAGGTGGAGGGAACGAGGAGTGGTGGGAGACCAAATTGGAGGTGGAAAGATGGAGTGAAAAAGATTTTGAGTGATTGGGGCATGCAGGAGGGTGAAAGGCGTGCAAGGAATAGAGTGAATTGGAACGATGTAGTATACCGGGGTCGATGTGCTGTCAGTGGATTGAACCAGGGTATGTGAAGCGTCTGGGGTAAACCATTGAAAGTTCTGTGGGGCCTGGATGTGGAAAGGGAATTGTGGTTTCGGTGCATTATTACATGACAGCTAGAGACTGAGTGTGAACGAATGTGGCCTTTGTTGTCTTTTCCGAGTGCTACTTTGCACACATGAGGGAGGAGGGGGTTGTTATTTCATGTGTGGCAGGGTGGTGATGAAATAAGGCAGACAGTGTGAATTATGTACATGTGTATATTTGTATATTTCTGTGTGTGTATGTATATGTATATGTTGAGATATATAGGTATGTTGAGATTTATAGGTATGTATATTTGCGTGTGTGGACATGTATGTATATACATGTGTATGTGGGTGGGTTGGGCCATTCTTTCATCTGTTTCCTTGTGCTACCTCGCTAACGCGGGAGATAGCGACAAAGCAAAATAAATAAATAAGAAGTAAGTGTTGAAATGGTGATGTGAGGTGAAAAAGGAGAGGTGAATGTAAGAGTGGAAATGGTAATGTGCAAAATAAGGGAAGTTACTGAATGAGGAGGAGGAAGTGAACGGAAGATGGTGACACTGAATGTTGGATTCATCCAATATGTAGTGCTCATAGTATCTAGATATATCTGTGGCATCTTTGTAGGTGTAAAAATTAGCTGCATCTAAGTAAGTTTCATTGTAGTATCTTACATATTTATTTACATGTATTTTTCTGCATATTACAAACTTTCTTTGTACATAAGTTCATGGTAAGTAAATAAGTATGATGAAAGAAGAGACCCACAAGGGAAGTAACCAAGATGAAAAGAAAGAAGCGATAGGTAGTATATGTTAGGAAAAGTTCTTTAATGTTTAGGCTTGATTTTGAATTAAACAAAGTTCAAGGGTAAAGGGAAGAAATATCTTAGGAGTAAAGACGAGGGTTGGTATGAGGGCAAGAGCTAAGGATATGGTAGCACTACTGCTGAAGCAGGAGTTGTGGGAGTATAAGAAAGAGTGTAAGGAATTGAGCTCGCGACTGATGTGGTAAAACTGAAAGGGGATTGTGAAAAATTGGTGATCATGAGTATGAATGCACCTGACCATGTGAGGAAAGATCATGAGAGACAAGAGTTTTGGGAGCAGCTGAGTGAGTGTTTGTTTTAGCAGTTTTGATGCAAAAAGACTGAGTAATAGTGATGGGTGATTTAAGTGAAAGGGTAAGTAATGTGGCATTTGAGGATATAATTGGAAGGCATGGAATACACCCCCTCACCGACATGCATATGATTTCCGTTTTGACTGTCCGGTGGGGTCTTGAAATGGGTGTAAGTAGGATACATGTCAGCATGGCGTGTAGAATTCATATACCTGTACAGCATTCTTTTATCCTACTCAGTTTCTATCATTTCATCTTGTTTTTTATTAACCAGTTTTATGATTTTGTAGTTTCTTTTTTTAAGATTCTTATTTCATGTTTCATCCTTTATATTTGAATTCCACTCGTATGTACGATGGTCATAAGTCGCATAGGTTGTAAGTAGGGGATCAGGTGTTCTCTGTAATGTGAATTGCAATGGTGAACAACTTGTGGAGCTGTGTGCTGAAAAGGGGGTAGTGATTGGGAATACCTGGTTTAAACAGAGGGACCTATGCAGGTATATATATGAAAGATGGTCAGCGGGCTTTATTGGATTATATACTAATTGATAGGCATAGGCATGAAAAAGAGAGACTTTTGGATGTGAATGTGCTGGGGGGTGCAGGTGGGATGCCTGATCATTATCTTGTGGAGATGAAGTTGTGGATTTTAAGAGATGTATCAGATGTCTGAACTCAAGAGATCTGTGGATGCAGATGTGTATATGGACATCTTGCTTACATATTTTGTGGATGAGGATGTCAGTTTCTAAAAACAGTGGATGCAGGTGTCAGACTATGACATCCTCGTGGATATGGATGTTTTCAGGATATTTACCTATTTTAATAGATTAAGGAATATTCATTTGTTATAGAACATCAATCATTTCCAAATGGCAGCTACTTTCATTACAGATTACTGTGTGATTGTAGTTTCTTATTGTTATGACAAGTTTCAGCCACACAAGTTGTGTTTTACCATGATGCGGGACAAGGTCCCTACTCGTTGTGCATTCCACCAACCACTTTCCCCAACCTCCACCCTTTTGAAAGTGGTAAACTCAACTTTTAATCTTTTAACAGCTGTTCTTCATCACTTAGTCATTCAGTATTTAAAGTTCAAGATAGCCAAGTTTTTCTTCAAAAACAAAAGTTTCTCTGTCTTTTCTGCTAAAAGTCATTTATGTTTTGCATCATAGTTCAAGCTAGCACCACTGAATAGCTGCTCACTAGGGATGCAAACTGCCTTCACTTGTTCCATTGACTCTTTTACTTGTGATACCTCTCAATGTCTTCCATTGCGCTCTTCCTTGCTGCATGTGTCTCATCCGCTTCTTCATCACTGCTGGATGCAAGTGTAGAGATCATTGCTTCATGCAATGTTCCATAAGTGTTAGTTGTGTTAATTGTTTGTGGTTTGTCATCTTTTCTTTGTTTTCCGTTTGGTTTGTCATCTTCATTTGCGTTGGTGCTCAGCTGAATCAGCTCTTCACATAGTCTGGCAACTGATGATTTCACTTGATCATTGATGTGAGAAGAGGAAAAGAATGTACTTTTATATCGTGGATCAAGATATGTTGCTACTCTGTACATATCTTCACTTTCAAGATCAGAAAATTTTTTCAGCATCAGCTCCTGTTGTTTGTTTCATGATGTTTACTACTTCTTGGGGTGACTCAGTCATTGATTCGATGTCTGGTTTAGAGGCTGAAACTGAGGTATCAATTACTTCAAAAACATATGATGTGGTTGGCTGAAGAGTGATTTTCAAGGAAACCACAAGAGGTGTCACATCACCTGCTGTAGGTGTTGAATCACTCGGTCTTTTGTGATATCTTCATATGTTCAAGAGCTTTTGCACATTTGGACATTATTAACCATTCAGTGGTGCTGAGTTGTTTTATTTTAGAGTTGGTAGCAGCATACAAACATAGTGATTCCTTTATTTCTAGTGTTCTTATCAGCATGTGCAAGGTGCTGTTCCAGCCTATCCTGAATCTTTTTACTTCATCTTGTGCCATTATTGAGTGATGAAAATGAGTAGCAATGCTGTGATATTTTTTTGATTATCTTTTTTATTTCATCCTGTGATGATATTCCAGTTTTAACAGCTTGTATTTTATTGACAGCACAATCCATATTGTTTACACCTGACAGGAATAGAGCTCTTTTCGTAATTGCTCTAGTATCACACAAAACACAGTGTATGTTTATACTAGAAATGGCCCACTTCATCAACAAATCATCAAAGTTTCTAGAAATATACTCTCCTGTGTGCCATTCTTGTAGTGGTTCAGCATCTAACACAAAGTTCATTCTTTCAAAGTCCTTATTGATAGCATGTGTAGTTAGACTCAGTAGTGAAACACCTGCTGAGTTATCTAACCACATATCATTGGTAAAGGAAATCTTGCTGTCCTGCTTCACTACAGCAGTCTTTCCTTTTATTTCATTGAAAACAGACTCATAAATGTCATTGCATATTGCATATCAATTAGGAATAAAAGTTTCACTACTTCAGCCTGTATTTTGGAACAGCTTCAGCCATCAGTCTCATGAATCCTATGTCCTCAACCTGAAAGATTGGTAAATTATCCATTTCTAACATTTCTGCTGCACACTTATCCAGTTTCTTTGATGTAAAGTTAGAAGCATTTACACTGAAAATATTTTTCAACATTTCTTTGCTTAATATCTGACTTCACTTTTTACAAAGGCGTTTTTTCTGTCTTTAGTTTCTCCTGTAACTTCTTTCTTTCTTCTACTTCTAACTCTTCAAACTGTTCTTTGTTCATTGATTTCAAATGATTTTTCAAAGATGTAGTTCCATGTCCCTTTCGTGAATAATCTTTTTTGCAAAAAAGACACTGCACTAAGTTATTTGGTTGCTCCTTGAAGTACTTCCACGGTTGAATGTTTCTTGATGCCATTGTACATAAAAGAGTCAGTAAGACTTTGTAAAATTGATTATTTCACTTCAGGCAGTGTGATCGACTGACACACTGCAAAACCCTGAGGCAAGCTCCTCTTCATTGTGGCCGGTGTGTTGTGACTCATGTGACTCACGCTAGTTCCCCCCCACATCACTTTATCATGGAGTGATAAGAAGTGCTCAGCACTGTTAGTTCATTTTTTTAGTTTTCTTTGTATTTCCACTACATCCTCTTTGTGTGTGGTAAGGATGCGGATGTTTATTAAATTACAAGTGTGGATGTTTATCAGAAACGTGGATGCAGATGCGGATTTTGAAATGATTTGGATGTTCCACATATGCAGATGTGGATATCCAATACATCTCTAGTAGATTTATAGAGTTTTTCAGAAAAGCAAAACATAATGGGTGAGAAAAAAGTGGTGAAAGTATAGAATTGCAAAAGATGAGAGAAAATGAAACTAGAAAAGTGGATAAGGATGAGATATTTACGGAAGCAGTGCTGAGAGATGAGTGTGGCATGCATAAGGTGGGAGGTGTGGAGTTGAGAAGGGTTGTGAGTGGTGGGATGAAGAAATAGAGCTACAAGTGAGAGAGAAAAGAGAGGTATGTGGGAGGTATTTACTGGGAAGTAGTGCAAATGATTGGGAAAGGTGTAGAGAAAGTGGGAGGAGGTCAAGAGGAAGAAGATGGGGTTCAAAAGGGGCATTAAAAAAAAAGGGGCAAATGTGAATTAGGATGGACAATTCTTTATAATCTTCAGAGGGAGGTTAATAGTTTGTCAGAAATGAGAGAACATTGGTGAAGGGGGAAATGGGGAGTGGTAATAAGTAGTAATGAAGTGAGGAGGAAATAGAGTGAGTATTTTGAAAGCCTGCTCAAAGTCTTTGATATTAGGGTTGCACAATGGGTAGGTATGCATAGGGAGAGAGTCATGAAAATTGGCTTGGTGAAGGGAGAAGAGGTGGTGAAAGCCTTGCATGTGGCAAGGTTCCTGGAGTGAATGGTGGTGTGGTTAGATTTATTAAGAGAGGGGGGGTGTCTGTGTTGTTGATTGGTTACTTAGGATTTTCAGTAAATGTATGGAGCATGGTGAGGTGCCTGAGGATTGTTAGAATGCATGTATAGTACCATTGTATAAATTATTCAAGCTACAGAGACAAGATTTTTAAGTGTACCTGTTCTGTTATATGGGAGGATAGTGATTTGGTTGAAGGCATGTACAGAGCATCAGACTGGGAAGGAGCAATGTTGTTTCAGAAATGGCAACCAGTGCATGGATCATTTTTTTTTAAGTATATGTGAAAGAAATACTTAGAGAAACAGAAAGATTTGTTTTTGGCACTTATGGATCCTGAGAAAGCACTTGAGAGGGTTTATAGAGATAGAGATGCCTTGTGGAAGGCCCTGTGAATACATTGGGTGGGAGGAAGGCCACCAGAAGCAGTGAAAAGTTTTTTCAAAGGTGTAAGGCATGTGTAGTAGGAAAAGAGAAGAGTGATGGTTCCCAGTGAAGGTTGGTCTTTGGCAGAGATGTATGATGTCATCATGGCTGTTTGATTTCTTTGTGGATGGGGTGGTAGGGAGAGAGGGGTGATTATGCAGTTGTAGGGGATGAGAAGGCCTGGGAAGTTAGCTTGTTGTTGTTTGCTGATGACACAACACTAGTGGCAGATTCAAATGAGAAACTTTAGAAGTTGGTGACTGAGCTTTAAAGAGTGTATAGATGAAGTTGAGGATAAATGTGAATGAAAGTAAGGCTGTTAGGTTTAGCTGTTAAGAGGAACCAGATAGTTGGGATGTGAGCTTAAATGGATAAAACTTGGAGGAAGTGAAGTGCTTTAGAAACCTGGTTGTGGATATGGTAGCAAATGGAACATGGAAGTGGAATTGATTCATTAGATGGGTGAGGGGGCAAATGTTTGGGAGCACTGAAGAATGTGTAGAAAGAGAGGTTGTTATTGGGGATGGCAAAAATGGGTGTTTGATGGTATAGTAGTCCCAACAATGTCATGTGGATGTGAGGCATGGGCTGTAGATGAGGTTGTGTGTAGGAGGATGAATCTGTCGGAAGAAAAATGTTTGAGGACAACCTGTGGTTTGAGAGTGGGTTTGATTAGGTAAGTAATAAAAGGTAAGAGAGAAGTATGGTGATAAAAAGTGTGGTTGAGAGAGCTGAAGAGGGTGGGCTGAAATAGTTTAGACATATAAAGAGAATGAATGACAAAAGGCTGTCAACGAGGATATATGTGCCAGCAGTGAATGGGATGAGGAGAATGGTGAGACCAAATTGGAGATGGAAGAATGGCATGAAAAAGATTTTAAGTGATCATGGCCAAAACATGCAAGAGGGTGAAAGTTGTACATGGGATAGAGTGAACTGGAATGATCTGGTATACAAGTGTCGATGTGCTGTGAATGGACTGAGTCATGGTATGGAAAGCTCTGTGGGGTCTGGTAGTGGACAGGATGTTGTGGCTTTGTTGCATTGCACATGACAGCTAGAAAATAGATATGAACAAATGTGGCCTTTCTCTGTCTGTTCCTGGCACTACCTTGTTAACATGTGAAAGTTATTTAGTATAAAAAAGTACATCAAAGGTTTTCATCTCACCAAAGGGTTGATGAGATCATCCAGGTCCATCTTTATTTCCTAAAGCCATATTTTTATTTAAAAATTTTTAAGTATATACTGTACCGATCATCACTGAGCTCTGTTAGTAAAAATCTAGAAGAGATATCATTAGATATCATTAAATTAGAAAATTTAGGTGATTCATCCTAGTTCCAATATGTCATTATTTATCTTAAATTTAGTGTAGGGGTCAATATCTTTAGGGCTGATAGTAACCTTATCTCGTACATTTTAAACTTTTCAAATGTATTTCGTTTTGTGACTATCTGGATCATTATTAATCTTCCTGTTATTCAAAATAACTTAGTCTTCTATTTTTTTAAAGTTTTACTGTTATTTTTTTAAGTTATACTGAAGTTTAATCTTTGTAAACATAATTTTTGAGATATTCATTACCCTTTAGAAGTTAATGTTGTGCATTGTGTTTTTCAGACAGGCGAGAGCTGTGGTTATGGTTTTGTCAAGTTTGAACATTGGGAAGTTGCAAGTATAGTTGCAAAGACCATAAATGGATACCTTACTTTTGGCAAGATTATGAAGTGTAAGTGAAGTACATTATTTTTTGTGTGGTGTTCTTGATTGTAGATGTGTGATGGAATTGTTTATCTAACTGAAAAAATTATAATCCATGAGTATCTTTTTTTTTCTCTGTCTTATCCTCCTCGCCATATGTTTCCTTGTTTCACCTTATCTCTGTCTCTTTTAGATAACAGTCTTATAGAATGTTTTTTAAATGACTACAACCTACAGTGTGGAACTAAATGAATGTGAATATGACGTGGCGACCTAAGATTGAGTGACATGAATTTTCTCTGCAAAATAGATGGGTAGGATGTTTTATTTTTTATCTAAGATGCCACAAGCAACTGAGGCCCTAATCAAGGCCGTACAGTTAATTTGTTTAATTTTTTTTATGGATGGGGTGGTTAGGGAGGTAAATGCGAGTTTTGGAGAGAGAGGCGAGGATGCAGTCTTTTGGGGATAAGAGAGCCTGGGGAGTGAGTCAGTTATTGTTCGCCACTGATACAGCACTGGTGACTGATTCGAGTGAGAAAACACAGAAGTTGATGTCTGAGTTTGAAGAAGCATGTGAAAGAAAGTTAGAAGTAAATGTGAATGAGAGCAAGTTATTTGGTTTAACAGGGTTAAGGACAAGTTAGTTTGGAGGTGAGTTTTGATGGAGAAAAATTGGAGGAAGTGAAGTGTTTTAGATATCTGGGAGTGGACTTAGCAACAAGTGGAACCATGGAAATGGAAGTGAGTCACATGGAGGGGGAGGGGGATGAAGGTTCTGGGAGCAATGAAGAATGTGTAGAAGGAGAGAATGTTATCTGGGAGTGCAAAAATGGGTATATTTGAAGGAATATTAGTTCCAACAATATTATATGGTTGCATAAGAGAGATGTGTGGTAATAAAAGGAGTGTGGTTGAGAGCAGAAGAGGGTGTGTTGAAATGGTTTGCACATATAGAGAGAATAAATGAAGAAAGATTAACAAAGAGGATATATGTGTGAGAGGTGGAGGGAACAAGGATATATAGAGAGAATAAATGAAGAAAGATTAACAAAGAGGATATATGTGTGAGAGGTGGAGGGAACAAGGAGAAGCAGGAGACCAAATTAGAGATGGAAGGATGGAGTGAAAAAGACTTTGAGCAGTCAGGGCCTGAAGATGCAGGAGAGTGAGAAGCATTCAAGAAATAGGGTGAATTGGAATGATGTGTTATACTAGGGTTGTTGTGGTGTCAGTGGACTGAACAAGGGTGTGTGAAATGTCTTGGGCCCTGGATGTGGATAGGGAGTTGTGGTTTCAGTGCATTACACATAAGAGCTAGAGACTGTCAGTTGACTGAACAAGGGCGTGTGAAATGTCTGAGGTAAACCATGGAAAGGAGAGGATATATGTGTCAGAGGTGGATGGAATGAGGAGAATTGGGAGACCAAATTGGAGGGGGAAAGATGGCGTGAAAAAGATTTTGAGTGATCGGGGCCTGAACATGCAGGAGGGTGAAAGGCGTGCAAGAAATAGAGTGAATTGGAATGATGTGGTATACTGGGGTTGACGTGCTGTCAGTGGATTGAACCAGGACATGTGAAGTGTCTGGGGGTAAACCATGGAAAGTTTTTTTGGGCTTGGATGTGGAAAGGGAGCTGTGGTTTTGGTGCATTATACATGACAGCTAGAGACTGAGTGTGAATGAGTGTGGCCTTTGTTGTCTTTTCCTAGTGCTACCTCATGCACATTTGGGGGGGGGGGGTTGTCATTTCAAGTGTAGTGGGGTGGTGATGGGAATTAATAAGGGCAGACTATGAATTATGTACAATTGTATATATGTATATGTCTGTGTATGTATATATATGTATACATTGAGATGAATAGATTTGTATATATACGTGTGTGGACGTGTATGTACATACATGTGTATGTGGGTGGGTTAGAGCGTTCTTTCATCTGTTTCCTTGTGCTACCTCGCTAATGCAGGAGACGGCAACAAAGTATAATAAATATATAAATGAAATATCCCTGCGGATAGGGGAGAAAGAATACTTCCCACGCATTTCCCGCGTGTCGTCGAAGGTGACTAAAGAGGACGGAATGGGGGGTTAGAAACCCTCCCCTCCTTGTATTTTAATGTTCTAAAAGGGGAAAGAGAAGGAGGAGTCACATGGGGAGTGCTCATCCTCCTCGAAGGCTCAGATTGGGGTGTCTAAATGTGAGAAAAAAAAGAGAGATAGTAAGTCTGAGGGAAGGACCCTGGATGTTTTGGCTCTGAGTGAAACGAAGCTCAAGAGTAAAGTGGAAGAGTGGTTTGGGAATGTTTTGGGAGTAAAGTCAGGGGTTGGTGAGAGGACAAGAGCAAAGGAGGGAGTAGCACTACTGCTGAAATAAGAGTTGTGGGAGCATGTGGTAGAAAGTAAGAAAGTAAACTCTAGATTGATAAGGGTAAAACTGAAGGTGGTTGGAGAGAGATGGGTGATTATTGGTGCCTTTGCACCTGGGCATGAGAAGAAAGATCATGAGAGGCAAGTGTTTTGAAAGCAGCTGAGTGAGCATGTTGGCAGTTTTGATGCACGAGACCGGGTTATAATGATGGGTGATTTGAATGCAAAGGTGAGTAATGTGGCAGTTGAGGGAATAATTGGTGTACAAAGGGTGTTCAGTGTTGTAAATGGAAATGGTGAAGAGCTTGTAGAAAGAAAGACTTTTGGATGTTAATGTGCTGAGAGGTGCAACTGGAGGTATATGAGATCATTATCTTTTGGAGGTGAAGGTGAAAATTTGTATAGGTTTTCAGAAAAGAAGAGAGAATGTTGGGGTGAAGAGAGTGATGAGAGTAATTGAGCTTGGGAAGGAGACTTGTGTGAGGAAGTACCAGGAGAGACTGAGTGCAGAATGGAAAAAGGTGAGAGGAAAAGACGTAAGGGGAGCGGGGGAGGAATGGAATGTATTTAGGGAAGCAGTGACAGCATGTGCAAAAGATGCTTGTGGCATGAGAAGTGTGGGAGGTGGGCAAATTAGAAAGGGTAGTGAATGGTGGGATGAAGAAGTAAGATTATTAGTGATAGAGAAGAGAGAGGCATTTGGACGAATTTTGCAGGGCAATAGTGCAAATGAGTGGGAGATGTATAAAAGAAAGAGACAGGAGGTCAAGAGAAAGGTGCAACAGATGAAAAAGAGGGCAAATGAGAGTTGGGGAGAGAATCACTGAATTCTAGGGAGAATAAAAAGATGGTTTGGAAGGAGGTAAATAAAGTGCATAAGACAAGAGAACTAATGGGAATATCAGTGAAGGGGGCAAATGGGGAGGTAATAACAATTAGTGGTAATGTGAGAAGGAGATGGAGTGAGTATTTTGAAGGTTTGTTGAATGTGTTAGATGATAGATTGGCAGATATAGGGCGTTTTGGTTGAGTTGGTGTGCAAAGTGAGAGGGTTGGGGAGGATGATTTGGTAAATAGAGAAGAAGAGCCAGTGAAAGCTTTGTGGAAGTTGAAAGCTGGCAAGGCAGCGGGTTTGGATGGTATTGCATTGGAATTTATTAAAAAAGGCGGTGACTGTGTTGTTGACTGGTTGGTGAGGATATTCAATGTATGTATGGCTCATGGTGAAGTGCCTGGGGACTGGCGGAATGCATGCATAGTGCCATTGTACAAAGGCAAAGGGGATAAAGGTGAGTGCTCAGATTCAGAGGTAGAAGTTTGTTGAGTATTCCTGGAAAATTATGTGGGAAGGTATTGATTGAGAGGGTGAAGGCATGTACAGAGCATCATATTGGGGAAGAGTAGTGTGGTTTCAGAAATCGTAGAGGATGTGTGGATTAGATGTTTGCTTTGAAGAATGTATGTGAGAAGTACTTAGAGAAATAAGTGGATTTGTATGTAGCATTTATGGATCTGGAAAAGGAATATGATAAGAGTTGAAAGAGATGCTCTGTGGAAGATATTAAGAATATATGGTGTGGGAGAAAAGTTGCTAGAAGCAGTGAAAAGTTTATCTAGGTTGTAAGGCATGTGTACAAGTAGGAAGAGAGGAACGTTATTGGTTCTCAGTGAATGTTGGTTTGCGGCAGGGGTGCATGATGTTTCAATGGTGGTTTAATTTGCTTATGGATGGGGTTGTTAGGGAGGTGAATGCAAGAGTTTTTGGAGAGAGGGCAAGTATGCAGTCTGTTGTGGATAAGAGAGCTTGGGAAGTGAGTCAGTTGTTTTTCGCTGATAATACAGCGCTAGTGGTTGATTTGGGTGAAAAACTACATAGGCTGGTGACTGAGTTTGGTAAAGTGTGTGAAAGAAGAAAGCTGAGAGTGAATGTGAATAAGAGCAAGGTTATTAGGTACAGTAGGGTTGAGGGACGAGTCAATTGGGAGGTACGTTTGAATGGAGAAAAACTGGAGGAAGTGATGTGTTTTAGATATCTGCCGCAAACCAACATTCACTGAGAACCAATCAGCCTCCTCTCCTCTGACACATACACATGCCTTACATCGTTGATAAAAACTTTTCACTGCTTCTAACAACTTACCTTCCACAGAGCATCCCTACCAACTCTATCAAATGCCTTCTCCAGATCCATAAATGCTACATACAAATCCATTTGCTTTTCTAAGTATTTCTCACATACATTCTTCAAAGGAAACACCTGATCCGCACATCCTCTACCACTTCTGAAAGCACGCTGCTCTTCCCCAATCTGATGCTTTGTACATTCCTTCATCCTCTCAATCAATACCCTCCCATATACTTTACCAGGAATACTCAACAAACTTTTTTTTTTTTTTTTTTTTTTTTTTTTTTTTTGTCGCTGTCTCCCGCGTTTGCAAGGTAGTGCAAGGAAACAGACGAAAGAAATGGCCCAACCCACCCCCATACACATGTATATACATACGTCCACACACGCAAATATACATACCTACACAGCTTTCCATGGTTTACCCCAGAAGCTTCACATGCCTTGATTCAATCCACTGACAGCACGTCAACCCTGGTATACCACATCGCTCCAATTCACTCTATTCCTTGCCCTCCTTTCACCCTCCTGCATGTTCAGGCCCCGATCACACAAAATCTTTTTCACTCCATCTTTCCACCTCCAATTTGGTCTCCCTCTTCTCCTCGTTCCCTCCACCTCCGACACATATATCCTCTTGGTCGATCTTTCCTCACTCATTCTCTCCATGTGCCCAAACCATTTCAAAACACCCTCTTCTGCTCTCTCAACCACGCCTTTTTTTTTTTTTTTTTTTTTTTTTTTTTTTTTTTTTTTTTTTTGCCAGTCTCCCGCGTTTGCGAGGTAGCGCAAGGAAACAGACGAAAGAAATGGCCCAACCCACCCCCATACACATGTATATACATACGTCCACACGCGCAAATATACATACCTACATAGCTTTCCATGGTTTACCCCAGACGCTTCACATGCCCTGATTCAATCCACTGACAGCACGTCAACCCCGGTATACCACATCGCTCCAATTCACTCTATTCCTTGCCCTCCTTTCACCCTCCTGCATGTTCAGGCCCCGATCACACAAAATCTTTTTCACTCCATCTTTCCACCTCCAATTTGGTCTCCCTCTTCTCCTCGTTCCCTCCACCTCCGACACATATATCCTCTTGGTCAATCTTTCCTCACTCATTCTCTCCATGTGCCCAAACCATTTCAAAACACCCTCCTCTGCTCTCTCAACCACGCTCTTTTTATTTCCACATATCTCTCTTACCCTTACGTTACTTACTCGATCAAACCACCTCACACCACACATTGTCCTCAAACATCTCATTTCCAGCACATCCATCCTCCTGCGCACCACTCTATCCATAGCCCACGCCTCGCAACCATACAACATTGTTGGAACCACTATTCCTTCAAACATACCCATTTTTGCTTTCCGAGATAATGTTCTCAACTTCCACACATTCTTCAAGGCTCCCAGAATTTTCGCCCCCTCCCCCATCCTATGATCCACTTCCGCTTCCATGGTTCCATCCGCTGCCAGATCCACTCCCAGATATCTAAAACACTTTACTTCCTCCAGTTTTTCTCCATTCAAACTCACCTCCCAATTGACTTGACCCTCAACCCTACTGTACCTAATAACCTTGCTCTTATTCACATTTACTCTTAACTTTCTTCTTTCACACACTTTACCAAACTCAGTCACCAGCTTCTGCAGTTTCTCACATGAATCAGCCACCAGCGCTGTATCATCAGCGAACAACAACTGACTCACTTCCCAAGCTCTCTCATCCCCAACAGACTTCATACTTGCCCCTCTTTCCAAAACTCTTGCATTCACCTCCCTAACAACCCCATCCATAAACAAATTAAACAACCATGGAGACATCACACACCCCTGCCGCAAACCTACATTCACTGAGAACCAATCACTTTCCTCTCTTCCTACACGTACACATGCCTTACATCCTCGATAAAAACTTTTCACTGCTTCTAACAACTTTCCTCCCACACCATATATTCTTAATAGCTTCCACAGAGCATCTCTATCAACTCTATCATATGCCTTCTCCAGATCCATAAATGCTACATACAAATCCATTTGCTTTTCTAAGTATTTCTCACATACATTCTTCAAAGCAAACACCTGATCCACACATCCTCTACCACTTCTGAAACCACACTGCTCTTCCCCAATCTGATGCTCTGTACATGCCTTCACCCTCTCAATCAACACCCTCTTCTGCTCTCTCAACCACGCTCTTTTTATTTCCACATATCTCTCTTACCCTTACGTTACTTACTCGATCAAACCACCTCACACCACACATTGTCCTCAAACATCTCATATCCAGCACATCCATCCTCCTGCGCACAACTCTATCCATAGCCCACGCCTCGCAATCATACAACATTGTTGGAACCACTATTCCTTCAAACATACCCATTTTTGCTTTCCGAGATAATGTTCTTGACTTCCACACATTCTTCAAGGCTCCCAGAATTTTCGCCCCCTTCCCCACCCTATGATCCACTTCCGCTTCCATGGTTCCATCCGCTGCCAGCTCCACTCCCAGATATCTAAAACACTTCACTTCCTCCAGTTTTTCTCCATTCAAACTCACCTCCCAATTGACTTGACCCTCAACCCTACTGTACCTAATAACCTTGCTCTTATTCACATTTACTCTTAACTTTCTTCTTCCACACACTTTACCAAACTCAGTCACCAGCTTCTGCAGTTTCTCACATGAATCAGCCACCAGCGCTGTATCATCAGCGAACAAGAACTGACTCACTTCCCAAGCTCTCTCATCCCCAACAGACTTCATACTTGCCCCTCTTTCCAAAACTCTTGCATTCACCTCCCTAACAACTCCATCCATAAACAAATTAAACAACCATGGAGACATCACACACCCCTTCCGCAAACCTACATTCAATGAGAACCAATCACTTTCCTCTCTTCCTACACGTACACATGCCTTACATCCTCGATAAAAACTTTTCACTGCTTCTAACAACTTGCCTCCCACACCATATATTCTTAATAGCTTCCACAGAGCATCTCTATCAACTCTATCATATGCCTTCTCCAGATCCATAAATGCTACATACAAATCCATTTGCTTTTCTAAGTATTTCTCACATACATTCTTCAAAGCAAACACCTGATCCACACATCCTCTACCACTTCTGAAACCACACTGCTCTTCCCCAATCTGATGCTCTGTACATGCCTTCACCCTCTCAATCAATACCCTCCCATATAATTTACCAGGAATACTCAACAAACTTATACCTCTGTAATTTGAGCACTCACTCAAATTACCTTTGCCTTTGTACAATGGCACTATGCAAGCATTCCACCAGTCCTCAGGCACCTCACCATGAGTCATACATACATTAGATAACCTTACCAACCAGTCAACAATACAGTCACTCCCTTTTTTAATAAATTCCACTGCAATACCACCCAAACCCACTGCCTTGCCGGCTTTCATCTTCCGCAAAGCTTTTACTACCTCTTCTCTGTTTACCAAATCATTCTCCCTAACCTGCTCACTTTGCACACCACCTCAACCAAAACAACCTATATCTGCCACTCAATCATCAAATACATTCAACAAACCTTCAAAATACTCACTCCATCTCCTTCTCACATCACCACTACTTGTTATCATCTCCCCATTAGCCCCCTTCACTGATGTTCCCATTTGTCCCCCTTGTCTTACGCACTGTATTTACCTCCTACTTAGATACATATACTTATGTATATCTCTCTTTTTAAACCAGGCATTCCCAATCTCCAGTCCTTTTTCTGCACATAAATCTACAAGCTCTTCACCATTTCCAACACTGAACACCCCATGTACTCCAATTATTCCCTCAACTGCCACATTACTTACCTTTGCATTCAAATCACCCATCGCTATAACCCGGTCTCGTGCATCAAAACTACTAACACACTCACTCAGCTGCTCCCAAAACACTTGCCTCTCATGGTCTTTCTTCTCATGCCCAGGTGCATATGCACCAATAATCACCCATGTCTCTCCATCCACTTTCAGTTTTACCCATACCAATCTAGAGTTTGCTTTCTTACCCTCAATCACATGCTCCCACCACTCCTGTTTCAGGAGTAGTGCTACTCCTTCCCTTGCTCTTGTCCTCACACTAACCCCTAGCTTTACTTATAAGACATTCCCAAACCACACTTCCCCTTTACCCTTTATATATATATCTTTCTTTCTTTCATACTATTTGCCATTTCCCGCATTAGCGAGGTAGCGTTAAGAACAGAGGACTGGGCCTTTGAGGGAATGTCCTCACCTAGCCCCCTTCTCTGTTTCTTCTTTTGGAAAAAAAAAAAAAAAAAAAAAAACATGGGAGGATTTCCAGTCCTCCCGCTCCTTTCCCTTTTAGTTGCCTTCTATGACACGCAGGGAATACGTGGGAAGTGTTCTTACTTCCATATCCCCAGGGGTTTGGATGGTATTGCATTGGAATTTATTAAAAAAGGGGGTGACTGTATTGTTGACTGGTTGGTAAGGGTATTTAATGTATGTATGATTCATGGTGAGGTGCCTGAGGATTTGCGGAGTGCTTGCATAGTGCCATTGTACAAAGGCAAAGGGGATAAGAGTGAGTGCTAAAATTACAGAGGTATAAGTTTGTTGAGTATTCCTGGTGAATTATATAGGAGGGTATTGATTGAGAGGGGTGAAGGCATGTACAGAGCATCAGATTTGGAAAGAGCAGTGTGGTTTCAGAAGTGGTAGAGGATGTGTGGATCAGGTGTTTGCTTTGAAGAATGTATGTGAGAAATACTTAGAAAAGCAAATGGATTTGTATGTAGCATTTATGGATCTGGAGAAGGCATATGATAGAGTTGATAGAGATGCTCTGTGGAAGGTATTAAGGATATATGGTGTGGAAGGCAAGTTGTTAGAAGCAGTGAAAGGTTTTTATCGAGGATGTAAGGCATGTGTACGTGTAGGAAGAGAGGAAAGTGATTGGTTCTTAGTGAATGTAGGTTTGCGGCAGGGTTGTGTGATGTCTCCATGGTTGTTTAATTTGTTTATGGATGGGGTTGTTAGGGAGGTGAATGCAAGAGTTTTGGAAAGAGGGGCAAGTATGCAGTCTGTTGTGGATGAGAGAGCTTGGGAAGTGAGTCAGTTGTTGTTCGTTGATGATAAAGCGCTGGTGGCTGATTCATGTGAGAAACTGCAGAAGCTGGTGACTGAGTTTGGTAAAGTGTGTGAAAGAAGAAAGTTAAGAGTAAATGTGAATAAGAGCAAGGTTATTAGGTACAGTAGGGTTAAGGGTCAAGTCAATTGGGAGGTAAGTTTGAATGGAGAAAAACTGGAGCAAGTGAAGTGTTTTAGATATCTGGGAGTGGATTTGACAGTGGATGGAACCATGGAAGTGAAAGTGAATCATAGTGTGGGGGAGGGGGCGAAATTTCTGGGAGCCTTGAAGAATGTTTGGAAGTCGAGAACATTATCTCGGAAAGCAAAAATGGGTATGTTTGAAGGAATAGTGGTTCCAACAATGTTGTATGGTTGTGAGGTGTGGGCTATGGATAGAGTTGTGCCGAGTAGGGTGGATGTGCTTGAAATGTGATGTTTGAGGACAATATGTGGTGTGAGGTGGTTTGATCGAGTAAGTAATGTAAGGGTAAGAGAGATGTGTGGTAATAAAAAGAGTGTGGTTGAGAGAGCAGAACAGGGTGTTTTGAAATGATTTGGTCACATGGAGAGAATGAGTTAGGAAAGATTGACCAAGAGGATATATGTGTCAGAGGTGGAGGGAACGAGAAGTGGGAGACCAAATTGGAGGTGGAAGGATGGAGTGAAAAAGATTTTGAGTGATCGGGGCCTGAACATGCAGGAGGGTGAAAGGCGTGCAAGGAATAGAGTGAATTGGAACGATGTGGTATACTGGGGTCGACGTGCTGTCAGTGGATTGAACCTGGATATGTGAAGCGTCTGGGGTAAACCATGGAAAGTTCTGTGGGGTCTGGATGTGGAAAGGGAGCTGTGGTATCAGTGCATTATTACATGACAGCTAGAGACTGAGTGTGAACGAATGTGGCCTTTGTTGTCTTTTCCTAGCGCTACCCAGCACACATGAGGGGGGAGGGTGTTGTTATACCATGAGTGGCTGGGTGGTGATGGGAATGAATAAAGGCAGAAAAATACGTATGAATTATGCACATGGGTATATATGTATATGTCTGTGTGTGTATATGTATATGTATACATTGAGATGTATAGGTATGTATACCTGCGGGTGTGGATGTGTATGTATATACATGTGTATATGGGTGGGTTGGGCCATTCTTTCGTCTTTTTCCTTGCGCTACCTCGCTAACGCGGGAGATAGCAACAAAGCAAAATAAATAAATAGAAAATAGAATATATATATATATATATATATATATATATGTGGATCAGGTGTTTGCTTTCAAGAATGTATGTGAGAAATACTTAGAAAAGCAAATGGATTTGTATGTAGCATTTATGGATCTGGAGAAGGCATATGATAGAGTTGATAGAGATGCTCCGTGGAATGTACTAAGAATATATGGTGTGGAAGGCAAGTTGTTAGAAGCAGTGAAAAGTTTTTATCGAGGATGTAAGGCATGTGTATGTGTAGGAAGAGAGGAAAGTCATTGGTTCTCAGTGAATGTAGGTTTGCGGCAGGATTGTGTGATGTCTCCATGGTTGTTTAATTTGTTTATGGATGGGGTTGTTAGGGAGGTGAATGCAAGAGTTTTGGAAAGAGGGGCAAGTATGCAGTCTGTTGGGGATGAGAGAGCTTGGGAAGTGAGTCAGTTGTTGTTCGCTGATGATACAGCACTGGTGGCTGATTCATATGAGAAACTGCAGAAGCTGGTGACTGAGTTTGGTAAAGTGTGTGAAAGAAGAAAGTTAAGAGTAAATGTGAATAAGAGCAAGGTTATTAGGTACAGTAGGGGTGAGGGTCAAGTCAATTGGGAGGTAAGTTTGAATGGAGAAAAACTGGAGGAAGTAAAGTGTTTTAGATATCTGGGAGTGGATCTGGCAGTGGATGGAACCATGGAAGCAGAAGTGAATCATAGGGTGTGGGAGGGGGCGAAAATCCTGGGAGCCTTGAAGAATGTGTGGAAGTCGAGAACATTATCTCGGAAAGCAAAAATAGGTATGTTTGAAGGAATAGTGGTTCCAACAATGTTTTATGGTTGTGAGGCGTGGGCTGTGGATAGAGTTATGCGCAGGAAGGTGGATGTGCTGGAAATGAGATGTTTGAGGACAATATGTGGTGTGAGGTGGTTTGATCGAGTAAGTAATGTAAGGGTAAGAGAGATGTGTGGAAATAAAAAGAGCTGTGGTTGAGAGAGCAGAACAGGGTGTTTTGAAATGATTTGGTCACATGGAGAGAATGAGTTAGGAAAGATTGACCAAGAGGATATATGTGTCAGAGGTGGAGGGAACGAGAAGTGGGAGACCAAATTGGAGGTGGAAGGATGGAGTGAAAAAGATTTTGAGTGATCGGGGCCTGAACATGCAGGAGGGTGAAAGGCGTGCAAGGAATAGAGTGAATTGGAACGATGTGGTATACTGGGGTCGACGTGCTGTCAGTGGATTGAACCTGGATATGTGAAGCGTCTGGGGTAAACCATGGAAAGTTCTGTGGGGTCTGGATGTGGAAAGGGAGCTGTGGTATCAGTGCATTATTACATGACAGCTAGAGACTGAGTGTGAACGAATGTGGCCTTTGTTGTCCTTTTCCTAGCGCTACCCAGCACACATGAGGGGGGAGGGTGATGTTATACCATGAGTGGCTGGGTGGTGATGGGAATGAATAAAGGCAGAAAAATACGTATGAATTATGCACATGGGTATATATGTATATGTCTGTGTGTGTATATGTATATGTATACATTGAGATGTATAGGTATGTATACCTGCGGGTGTGGATGTGTATGTATATACATGTGTATATGGGTGGGTTGGGCCATTCTTTCGTCTTTTTCCTTGCGCTACCTCGCTAACGCGGGAGATAGCAACAAAGCAAAATAAATAAATAGAAAATAGAATATATATATATATATATATATATATATATATGTGGATCAGGTGTTTGCTTTCAAGAATGTATGTGAGAAATACTTAGAAAAGCAAATGGATTTGTATGTAGCATTTATGGATCTGGAGAAGGCATATGATAGAGTTGATAGAGATGCTCCGTGGAATGTACTAAGAATATATGGTGTGGAAGGCAAGTTGTTAGAAGCAGTGAAAAGTTTTTATCGAGGATGTAAGGCATGTGTATGTGTAGGAAGAGAGGAAAGTCATTGGTTCTCAGTGAATGTAGGTTTGCGGCAGGATTGTGTGATGTCTCCATGGTTGTTTAATTTGTTTATGGATGGGGTTGTTAGGGAGGTGAATGCAAGAGTTTTGGAAAGAGGGGCAAGTATGCAGTCTGTTGGGGATGAGAGAGCTTGGGAAGTGAGTCAGTTGTTGTTCGCTGATGATACAGCACTGGTGGCTGATTCATGTGAGAAACTGCAGAAGCTGGTGACTGAGTTTGGTAAAGTGTGTGAAAGAAGAAAGTTAAGAGTAAATGTGAATAAGAGCAAGGTTATTAGGTACAGTAGGGTTGAGGGTCAAGTCAATTGGGAGGTAAGTTTGAATGGAGAAAAACTGGAGGAAGTAAAGTGTTTTAGATATCTGGGAGTGGATCTGGCAGTGGATGGAACCATGGAAGCAGAAGTGAATCATAGGGTGTGGGAGGGGGCGAAAATCCTGGGAGCCTTGAAGAATGTGTGGAAGTCGAGAACATTATCTCGGAAAGCAAAAATAGGTATGTTTGAAGGAATAGTGGTTCCAACAATGTTTTATGGTTGTGAGGCGTGGGCTGTGGATAGAGTTATGCGCAGGAAGGTGGATGTGCTGGAAATGAGATGTTTGAGGACAATATGTGGTGTGAGGTGGTTTGATCGAGTAAGTAATGTAAGGGTAAGAGAGATGTGTGGAAATAAAAAGAGCATGGTTGAGAGAGCAGAAGAGGGTGTTTTGAAATGGTTTGGGCACATGGAGAGAATGAGTGAGGAAAGATTGACCAAGAGGATATATGTGTCGGAGGTGGAGGGAACGAGGAGAAGTGGGACACCAAATTGGAGGTGGAAAGATGGAGTGAAAAAGATTTTGAGTGATTGGGGCCTGAACATGCAGGAGGGTGAAAGGCATGCAAGGAATAGAGTGAATTGGATCGATGTGGTATACCGGGGTCGATGTGCTGTCAATGGATTGAATCAGGGCATGTGAAGCGTCTGGGGTAAACTATGGAAAGCTCTATGGGGCCTGGATGTGGAAAGGGAGCTGTGGTTTCAGGCATTATTGCATGACAGCTAGAGACTGAGTGTGAACGAATGGGGCCTTTGTTGTCCTTTCCTAGCGCTACCTCGCACATATGAGGGGGAAGGGGGATGTTATTCCATGTATGGCGAGGTGGCGATGGGAATGAGTAAAGGCAGAAAGTGTGAATTGTGTGCATGTGTATATATGTATGTGTCTGTGTGTGTATATATATGTGTACATTGAGATGTATGGGTATGTATATTTGCGTGTGTGGATGTGTATGTATATACATGTGTATGGGGGTGGGTTGGGCCATTTCTTTCGTCTGTTTCCTTGCGCTACCTCGCAAATGCGGGAGACAGCAACAAAGCAAAATAATAATAATAAGATTTTTTTTTTTTTTTTTTTTTTTATACCTCGTCGCTGTCTCCCGCGGTTGCGAGGTAGCGCAAGGAAACAGGCGAAAGAAATGGCCCAACCCCCCCCATACACATGTACATACACACGCCCACACACGCAAATATACATACCTACACAGCTTTCCATGGTTTACCCCGGGCGCTTCACATGCCTTGATTCAATCCACTGACAGCACGTCAACCCCTGTATACCACATCGCTCCAATTCACTCTATTCCTTGCCCTCCTTTCACCCTCCTGCATGTTCAGGCCCCGATCACACAAAATCCTTTTCACTCCATCTTTCCACCTCCAATTTGGTCTCCCTCTTCTCCTCGTTCCCTCCACCTCCGACACATATATCCTCTTGGTCAATCTTTCCTCACTCATTCTCTCCATGTGCCCAAACCATTTCAAAACACCCTCTTCTGCTCTCTCAACCACGCTCTTTTTATTTCCACACATCTCTCTTACCCTTACGTTACTTACTCGATCAAACCACCTCACACCACACATTGTCCTCAAACATCTCATTTCCAGCACATCCATCCTCCTGCGCACAACTCTATCCATAGCCCACGCCTCGCAACCATACAACATTGTTGGAACCACTATTCCTTCAAACATACCCATTTTTGCTTTCCGAGATAATGTTCTCGACTTCCACACATTTTTCAAGTCTCCCAAAATTTTCGCCCCCTCCCCCACCCTATGATCCACTTCCGCTTCCATGGTTCCATCCGCTGACAGATCCACTCCCAGATATCTAAAACACTTCACTTCCTCCAGTTTTTCTCCATTCAAACTCACCTCCCAATTGACTTGACCCTCAACCCTACTGTACCTAATAACCTTGCTCTTATTCACATTTACTCTTAACTTTCTTCTTCCACACACTTTACCAAACTCCGTCACCAGCTTCTGCAGTTTCTCACATGAATCCGCCACCAGCGCTGTATCATCAGCGAACAACAACTGACTCACTTCCCAAGCTCTCTCATCCCCAACAGACTTCATACTTGCCCCTCTTTCCAAGACTCTTGCATTTACCTCCCTAACAACCCCATCCATAAACAAATTAAACAACCATGGAGACATCACACACCCCTGCCGCAAACCGTACATTCACTGAGAACCAATCACTTTCCTCTCTTCCTACACGTACACATGCCTTACATCCTCGATAAAAACTTTTCACTGCTTCTAACAACTTGCCTCCCACACCATATATTCTTAATAGCTTCCACAGAGCATCTCTATCAACTCTATCATATGCCTTCTCCAGATCCATAAATGCTACATACAAATCCATTTGCTTTTCTAAGTATTTCTCACATACATTCTTCAAAGCAAACACCTGATCCACACATCCTCTACCACTTCTGAAACCACACTGCTCTTCCCCAATCTGATGCTCTGTACCTGCCTTCACCCTCTCAATCAATACCCTCCCATATAATTTACCAGGAATACTCAACAAACTTATACCTCTGTAATTTGAGCACTCACTCTTATCCCCTTTGCCTTTGTACAATGGCACTATGCACGCATTCCGCCAGTCCTCAGGCACCTCACCATGAGTCATACATACATTAAATAACCTTACCAACCAGTCAACAATACAGTCACCCCCTTTTTTAATAAATTCCACTGCAATACCATCCAAACCTGCTGCCTTGCCGGCTTTCATCTTCCGCAAAGCTTTTACTACCTCTTCTCTGTTTACCAAATCATTTTCCCTAACCCTCTCACTTTGCACACCACCTCGACCCAAACACCCTATATCTGCCACTCTGTCATCAGACACATTCAACAAACCTTCAAAATACTCATTCCATCTCCTTCCCACATCACCACTACTTGTTATCACCTCCCCATTTACGCTCTTCACTGAAGTTCCCATTTGCTCCCTTGTCTTACGCACCCTATTGACCTCCTTCCAGAACATCTTTTTATTCTCCCTAAAATTTACTGATAGTCTCTCACCCCAACTCTCATTTGCCCTTTTTTTCACCTCTTGCACCTTTCTCTTGACCTCCTGTCTCTTTCTTTTATACTTCTCCCACTCAATTGCATTTTTTCCCTGCAAAAATCGTCCAAATGCCTCTCTCTTCTCTTTCACTAATACTCTTACTTCTTCATCCCACCTCTCACTACCCTTTCTAAACAGCCCACCTCCCACTCTTCTCATGCCACAAGCATCTTTTGCGCAATCCATCACTGATTCCCTAAATACATCCCATTCCTCCCCCACTCCCCTTACTTCCATTGTTCTCACCTTTTTCCATTCTGTACACAGTCTCTCCTGATAATTCCTCACACAGGTCTCCTTCCCAAGCTCACTTACTCTCACCACCTTCTTCACCCCAACATTCACTCTTCTTTTCTGAAAACCCATACTAATCTTCACCTTAGCCTCCACAAGATAATGATCAGACATCCCTCCAGTTGCACCTCTCAGCACACTGACATCCAAAAGTCTCTCTTTCGCACGCCTGTCAATTAACACGTAATCCAATAACGCTCTCTGGCCATCTCTCCTACTTACATAAGTATACTTATGTATATCTCGCTTTTTAAACCAGGTATTCCCAATCATCAGTCCCTTTTCAGCACATAAATCTACAAGCTCCTCACCATTTCCATTTACAACACTGAACACCCCATGGACACCAATTATTCCCTCAACTGCCACATTACTCACCTTTGCATTCAAATCACCCATCACTATAACCCGGTCTCGTGCATCAAAACCGCTAACACACTCATTTAGCTGCTCCCAAAACACTTGCCTCTCATGATCTTTCTTCTCATGCCCAGGTGCATATGCACCAATAATCACCCACCTCTCTCCCTGGGGATAGGGGTGAAAGAATACTTCCCACGTATTCCTCGCGTGTCGTAGAAAGCGACTAGAGGGGACGGGAGCGGGGGGCCGGAAATCCTCCCCTCCTTGTATTAACTTTCTAAAATGGGAAACAGAAGAAGGAGTCACGCGGGGAGTGCTCATCCTCCTCGAAGGCTCAGAGTGGGGTGCCTAAATGTGTGTGGATGTAACCAAGATGTGAAAAAAGGAGAGATAGGTAGTATGTTTGAGGAAAGGAACCTGGATGTTTTGGCTCTGAGTGAAACGAAGCTCAAGGGTAAAGGGGAAGAGTGGTTTGGAAATGTCTTGGGAGTGAAGTCAGGGGTTAGTGAGAGGACAAGAGCAAGGGAAGGAGTAGCAATACTCCTGAAACAGGAGTTGTGGGAGTATGTGATAGAATGTAAGAAAGTAAATTCTCGATTAATATGGGTAAAATTGAATAAGAAATATATATATATATATAATGTGCTGAGAGGTGCAACTGGAGGGATGTCTGATCATTATCTTGTGGAGGCTAAGGTGAAGATTTGTATGGGTTTTCAGAAAAGAAGAGTGAATGTTGGGGTGAAGAGGGTGGTGAGAGTAAGTGAGCTTGGGAGGGAGACTTGTGTGAGGAAGTACCAGGAGAGACTGAGTACAGAATGGATAAAGGTGAGAACAATGGAAGTAAGGGGAGTGGGGGAGGAATGGGATGTATTTAGGGAATCAGTGATGGATTGCGCAAAAGATGCTTGTGGCATGAGAAGAGTGGGAGGTGGGTTGATTAGAAAGGGTAGTGAGTGGTGGGATGAAGAAGTAAGATTATTAGTGAAAGAGAAGAGAGAGGCATTTGGACAATTTTTGCAGGGAAAAAATGCAATTGAGTGGGAGATGTATAAAAGAAAGAGACAGGAGGTCAAGAGAAAGGTGCAAGAGGTGAAAAAGAGGGCAAATGAGAGTTGGGGTGAGAGAGTATCATTAAATTTTAGGGAGAATAAAAAGCTGTTCTGGAAGGAGGTAAATAAAGTGCGTAAGACAAGGGAGCAAATGGGAACTTCAGTGAAGGGTGCAAATGGGGAGGTGATAACAAGTAGTGGTGATGTGAGAAGGAGATGGAGTGAGTATTTTGAAGGTTTGTTGAATGTGTTTGATGATAGAGTGGCAGATATAGGGTGTTTTGGTCGAGGTGTGTGCAAAGTGAGAGGGTTAGGGAAAATGATTTGGTAAACAGAGAAGAGGTAGTAAAAGCTTTGCGGAAGATGAAAGCCGGCAAGGCAGCAGGTTTGGATGGTATTGCAGTGGAATTTATTAAAAAAGGGGGTAACTGTATTATTGACTGGTTGGTAAGGTTATTTAATGTTTGTATGACTCATGGTGAGGTGCCTGAGGATTGGCGGAATGCGTACATAGTGCCATTGTACAAAGGCAAAGGGGATAAGAGTGAGTGCTCAAATTACAGAGGTATAAGTTTGTTGAGTATTCCTGGTAAATTATATGGGAGGGTATTGATCCTCCCCTCCTTGTATTAACTTTCTAAAATGGGAAACAGAAGAAGGAGTCACGCGGGGAGTGCTCATCCTCCTCGAAGGCTCAGAGTGGGGTGCCTAAATGTGTGTGGATGTAACCAAGATGTGAAAAAAGGAGAGATAGGTAGTATGTTTGAGGAAAGGAACCTGGATGTTTTGGCTCTGAGTGAAACGAAGCTCAAGGGTAAAGGGGAAGAGTGGTTTGGGAATGTCTGGGGAGTAAAGTCAGGGGTTAGTGAGAGGACAAGAGCAAGGGAAGGAGTAGCAATACTCCTGAAACAGGAGTTGTGGGAGTATGTGATAGAATGTAAGAAAGTAAATTCTCGATTAATATGGGTAAAACTGAAAGTTGATGGAGAGAGGTGGGTGATTATTGGTGCATATGCACCCGGGCATGAGAAGAAAGATCATGAGAGGCAAGTGTTTTGGGAGCAGCTGAATGAGTGTGTTAGTGGTTTTGATGCACGAGACCGGGTTATAGTGATGGGTGATTTGAATGCAAAGGTGAGTAATGTGGCAGTTGAGGGAATAATTGGTATACATGGGGTGTTCAGTGTTGTAAATGGAAATGGTGAAGAGCTTGTAGATTTATGTGCTGAAAAAGGACTGATGATTGGGAATACCTGGTTTAAAAAGCGAGATATACATAAGTATACTTATGTAAGTAGGAGAGATGGCCAGAGAGCATTATTGGATTACGTGTTAATTGACAGGCGTGCGAGAGAGAGACTTTTGGATGTTAATGTGCTGAGAGGTGCAACTGGAGGGATGTCTGATCATTATCTTGTGGAGGCTAAGGTGAAGATTTGTATGGGTTTTCAGAAAAGAAGAGTGAATGTTGGGGTGAAGAGGGTGGTGAGAGTAAGTGAGCTTGGGAAGGAGACCTGTGTGAGGAAGTACCAGGAGAGACTGAGTACAGAATGGTAAAAGGTGAGAACAATGGAAGTAAGGGGAGTGGGGGAGGAATGGGATGTATTTAGGGAATCAGTGATGGATTGCGCAAAAGATGCTTGTGGCATGAGAAGAGTGGGAGGTGGGTTGATTAGAAAGGGTAGTGAGTGGTGGGATGAAGAAGTAAGAGTATTAGTGAAAGAGAAGAGAGAGGCATTTGGACGATTTTTGCAGGGAAAAAATGCAATTGAGTGGGAGATGTATAAAAGAAAGAGACAGGAGGTCAAGAGAAAGGTGCAAGAGGTGAAAAAAGGGGCAAATGAGAGTTGGGGTGAGAGAGTATCATTAAATTTTAGGGAGAATAAAAAGATGTTCTGGAAGGAGGTAAATAAAGTGTGTAAGACAAGGGAGCAAATGGGAACTTCAGTGAAGGGCGCAAATGGGGAGGTGATAACAAGTAGTGGTGATGTGAGAAGGAGATGGAGTGAGTATTTTGAAGGTTTGTTGAATGTGTTTGATGATAGAGTGGCCGATATAGGGTGTTTTGGTCGAGGTGGTGTGCAAAGTGAGAGGGTTGGGGAGGATGATTTGGTAAACAGAGAAGAGGTAGTGAAAGCTTTGCGGAAGATGAAAGCCGGCAAGGCAGCAGGTTTGGATGGTATTGCAGTGGAATTTATTAAAAAAGGGGGTGACTGTATTGTTGACTGGTTGGTAAGGTTATTTAATGTATGTATGACTCATGGTGAGGTGCCTGAGGATTGGCGGAATGCGTGCATAGTGCCATTGTACAAAGGCAAAGGGGATAAGAGTGAGTGCTCAAATTACAGAGGTATAAGTTTGTTGAGTATTCCTGGTAAATTATATGGGAGGGTATTGATTGAGAGGGTGAAGGCATGTACAGAGCATCAGATTGGGGAAGAGCAGTGTGGTTTCAGAAGTGGTAGAGGATGTGTGGATCAGGTGTTTGCTTTGAAGAATGTATGTGAGAAATACTTAGAAAAGCAAATGGATTTGTATGTAGCATTTATGGATCTGGAGAAGGCATATGATAGAGTTGATAGAGATGCTCTGTGGAAGGTATTAAGAATATATGGTGTGGGAGGAAAGTTGTTAGAAGCAGTGAAAAGTTTTTATCGAGGATGTAAGGCATGTGTACGTGTAGGAAGAGAGGAAAGTGATTGGTTCTCAGTGAATGTAGGTTTGCGGCAGGGGTGTGTGATGTCTCCATGGTTGTTTAATTTGTTTATGGATGGGGTTGTTAGGGAGGTGAATGCAAGAGTTTTGGAAAGAGGGGCAAGTATGAAGTCTGTTGGGGATGAGAGAGCTTGGGAAGTGAGTCAGTTCTTGTTCGCTGATGATACAGCGCTGGTGGCTGATTCATGTGAGAAACTGCAGAAGCTGGTGACTGAGTTTGGTAAAGTGTGTGGAAGAAGAAAGTTAAGAGTAAATGTGAATAAGAGCAAGGTTATTAGGTACAGTAGGGTTGAGGGTCAAGTCAATTGGGAGGTGAGTTTGAATGGAAAAAAACTGGAGGAAGTGAAGTGTTTTAGATATCTGGGAGTGGATCTGGCAGCGGATGGAACCATGGAATCGGAAGTGAATCATAGGGTGGGGGAGGGGGCTAAAATTCTGGGGGCCTTGAGGAATGTGTGGAAGTCGAGAACATTATCTCGGAAAGCAAAAATGTGTATGTTTGAAGGAATAGTGGTTCCAACAATGTTGTATGCTTGCGAGGCGTGGGCTATGGATAGAGTTGTGCGCAGGAGGATGGATGTGCTGGAAATGAGATGTTTGAGGACAATGTGTGGTGTGAGGTGGTTTGATCGAGTGAGTAACGTAAGGGTAAGAGAGATGTGTGGAAATAAAAAGAGCGTGGTTGAGAGAGCAGAAGAGGGTGTTTTGAAGTGCTTTGGGCACATGGAGAGAATGAGTGAGGAAAGATTGACCAAGAGGATATATATGTCGGAAGTGGAGGGAACGAGGAGAAGAGGGAGACCAAATTGGAGGTGGAAAGATGGAGTGAAAAAGATTTTGTGTGATCGGGGCCTGAACATGCAGGAGGGTGTAAGGAGGGCAAGAAATAGAGTGAATTGGAGCGATGTGGTATACCGGGGTTGACGTGCTGTCAGTGGATTGAATCAAGGCATGTGAAGCGTCTGGGGTAAGCCATGGAAAGTTGTGTAGGTATGTATATTTGCGTGTGTGGACGTATGTATATACATGTGTATGGGGGGGGGTTGGGCCATTTCTTTTCGTCTGTTTCCTTGCACTACCTCGCAAACGCGGGAGACAGCGACAAAGTATAATAAAAAAAATAATAATTGATTGAGAGGGTGAAGGCATGTACAGAGTATCAGATTGGGGAAGAGCAGTGTGGTTTCAGAAGTGGTAGAGGATGTGTGGATCAGGTGTTTGCTTTGAAGAATGTATGTGAGAAATACTTAGAAAAGCAAATGGATTTGTATGTAGCATTTATGGATCTGGAGAAGGCATATGATAGAGTTGATAGAGATGCTCTGTGGAAGGTGTTAAGAATATATGGTGTGGGAGGCAAGTTGTTAGAAACAGTGAAAAGTTTTTATCGAGGATGTAAGGCATGTGTATGTGTAGGAAGAGAGGAAAGTGATTGGTTCTCAGTGAATGTAGGTTTGCGGCAGGGGTGTGTGATGTCTCCATGGTTGTTTAATTTGTTTATGGATGGGGTTGTTAGGGAGGTAAATGCAAGAGTTTTGGAAAGAGGGGCAAGTATGAAGTCTGTTGGGGATGAGAGAGCTTGGGAAGTGAGTCAGTTGTTGTTTGCTGATGATACAGCGCTGGTGGCTGATTCATGTGAGAAACTGCAGAAGCTGGTGACTGAGTTTGGTAAAGTGTGTGAAAGAAGAAAGTTAAGAGTAAATGTGAATAAGAGCAAGGTTATTAGGTACATTAGGGTTGAGGGTCAAGTCAATTGGGAGGTAAGTTTGAATGTAGAAAAACTGGAGGAAGTAAAGTGTTTTAGATATCTGGGAGTGGATCTGGCAGCGGATGGAACCATGGAAGCGGAAGTGGATCATAGGGTGGGGGAGGGGGCGAAAATTCTGGGAGCTTTGAGGAATGTGTGGAAGTCGAGAGCATTATCTCGGAAAGCAAAAATGGGTATGTTTGAAGGAATAGTGGTTCCAACAATGTTGCATGGTTGCGAGGCGTGGGCTATGGATAGAGTTGTGTGCTGGAGGATGGATGTGCTGGAAATGAGATGTTTGAGGACAATGTGTGGTGTGAGATGGTTTGATCGAGTAAGTAACGTAAGGGTAAGAGAGATGTGTGGAAATAAAAAGAGCGTGGTTGAGAGAGCATAAGAGGGTGTTTTGAAATGGCTTGGGCACATGGAGAGAATGAGTGAGGAAAGATTGACCAAGAGGATATATGTGTCGGAGGTGGAGGGAACGAGGAGAAGTGGGAGACCAAATTGGAGGTGGAAAGATGGAGTGAAAAAGATTTTGTGTGATCGGGGCCTGAACATGCAGGAGGGTGAAAGGAGGGCAAGGAATAGAGTGAATTGGATCGATGTGGTATACTGGGGTTGACGTGCTGTCAGTGGATTGAATCAGGGCATGTGAAGCGTCTGGGGTAAACCATGGAAAGCTGTGTAGGTATGTATATTTGCGTGTGTGGACGTATGTATATACATGTGTATGGGGGTGGGTTGGGCCATTTCTTTCGTCTGTTTCCTTGCGCTACCTTGCAAACGCGGGAGACAGCGACAAAGCAAAAAAAAAATAAAATATATATATATATATATATATATATATATTTATTTATTTATCTATTAATAATATATTTATTTATTTATTTATTTATTTTGCTTTGTCGCTGTCTCCCGCGTTTGCGAGGTAGTGCAAGGAAACAGACGAAAGAAATGGCCCAACCCACCCCCATACACATATATATACATACACGTCCACACACTCAAATATACATATCTATACATCTCAATGTACACATATATATACACACATAGACATATACATATATACACATGTGCATAATTCATACTATCTGCCTTTATTTATTCCCATTGCCACCTCGCCACACATGGAATAACAACCCCCTCCTCCCTCATGTGTGCGAGGTAGCGCTAGGAAAAGACAACAAAGGCTCCATTCGTTCACACTCAGTCTCTAGCTGTCATGTAATAATGCACTGAAACCACAGCTCCCTTTCCACATCCAGGCCCCACAGAACTTTCCATGATTTACCCCAGACGCTTCACATGCCCTGGTTCAATCCATTGACAGCACGTCAACCCCGGTATACCACATCATTCCTATTCACTCTATTCCTTGCACGCCTTTCACCCTCCTGCATGTTCAGGCCCTGATCACTCAATATTTTTTTCACTCCATCTTTCCACCTCCAATTTGGTCTCCCACTTCCCCTTGTTCCCTCCACCTCTTACCCATATATCCTCTTGGTCAATCTTTCCTCACTCATTCTCTCCATGTGACCAAACCATTTCAAAACACCCTCTTCTGCTCTCTCAACCACACTCTTTTTATTTCCACACATCTCTCTTACCCTTACATTACTTACTCGATCAAACCATCTCACACCACATATTGTCCTCAAACATCTCATTTCCAGCACATCCACCCTCCTCCGCACAATTCTAGCCATAGCCGACGCCTCGCAACCATACAACATTGTTGGAACCACTATTCCTTCAAAGATACCCATTTTTGCTTTCCGAGATAATGTTCTCGACTTCCACACATTCTTCAAGGCTCCCAGAACTTTCGCCCCCTCCCCCACCCTATGATTCACTTCCGCCTCCATGGTTCCATTCGCTGCCAGATCCACTCCCAGATATCTAAAACACTTTACTTCCTCCAGTTTTTCTCCATTCAAACTTACTTCCCAATTGACTTGACCCTCAACCCTACTGTACCTAGTAACCTTGCTCTTATTAACATTTACTCTTAACTTTCTTCTTTCACACACTTTACCAAACTCAGTTACCAGCTTCTATTTTGTTTTTTGATTATGTAGCTTTTCGAATCAATTCCTACGATTTGTGTACGTACAGTTGTGTGGAATGAACATGACAAAATATATGTCCGTTCATCAATGCTGGCAACTCCACAAGATTGCAATGCTACCAACATGTTATGCACTGATACTTTCTTTAGCTAGTTTACAGTATTTTATATATCCCACATTACAAAGCAAGTACAGTAGTACATATCCCATGATATTAACCATGTACCATATAATATACTATTAAATTTCCTTTGGACAGGTCGATTATTGGATAATAGCCGTATACCTGAGACCCTTTTCCATATGAGACATTTTAGGCAAAAGAATTGTCCTAAGATGTTGATCAGGAAGGATGCCATTAAGAAGGTAAGTTAATCACAGTTTTCTTGCTGTTATAGTTTTCAGCTGTTGTAAATGTGGATTGAAAACTTAAGTTTAGTTGTGTCTTTTCATTCTATGCAGAATGTAAATCAAGCATAAGACATTGCTTTGATTGTTACAGCTGCATTATACATGTACCACTGAAATTTTTAGTATTTATTTTTGAGTTTAATTATTGTAGCTCGTGAAGAAATTTATTTAGAATCCAGTGTTATATTGTAGCATACATCTTTTCAGTGCAGTATCTGCATTTCATAACCATCAGTCTTGGTATTCCTTGATTCCTTTTTTTTTTATTATTAAACTTACCTTTGATTACCTTCCACCATTGTTATTCACTTTTTATACAATCTTCTGTTTCCTCTCTTAAAGAGGTAGTGTTAGGAACGGATGAAGAAATGGCCTTATTTGCTCAAATCCACTCTTGAGCTGTCATGCATATTGTGCCAAAACCATAGTATTCTATCACAGCCAGACTCCACAGACCTCTCCATGGTGTCCCCTGACTACTTCATGTACCCTGGTTCATCCCATTGATATCACGTTGTACCCTTTACACCATAACTCTCCTATTCACTTTATCCCTTGTATGCCTTGTACCCTTCTTTACGTTCAGGCCGCAAACCCTCAAAGCATCTTTCACTCCATCCTTCCACCTTCTCCCTGTTTTTCCTCTTATTCCCATCAATTCAGACACATATACCCTCTAGGTCATCCTTTCCTCATTGATCGTCTCCATTTTCCAAACTGTTTCAGTACGCCCTTTTCATCTCTCATACATACTCCTCATACTACCAGATCTCACTCTTTCCCTGTCATTTCTCATTTGATCAATCTTCCTTACCCATATAATTCACAAATATTTAATTTCTAGCACATCCACCATCTTTACTTTTATGTCTGTGGCCCATGCCTCATGGTCATACAACACTGATAGGACTACTATGCCATTAAAGACAGTGATTTCCCTTTCCACACATTCCCCAGTGCACCAAGGACCTCTTTCCCCCTCACCCACATTATAGGTCACTTCAGCTCACAGAGCTCCATTCAGTACTATCTGCTCCCAGTATCAAAAACACTCCACTGCCTCCAAGTTCTCTCTGTTCAAAGTCATGCTCCATATAACATGTCCCTTGTCACTATTAAGCCTAATAGCCTTGCTTCTATTTATTTTATTCTCAGATTTTTCTTTTTGCACATTCAACATTAGTTTCTGCAGTTTCTTACTCAAATCAACCACCAGTGCTGTGTCATCAGTAAACAACTGCTCTCATCCCAAGCCCAGCCCAACCCAACAGACTACATACCTGCATCCTCTTGACTCATGCATCCACCTCTCTCACCCCACTGTCCATGATCAAATTTAACAGCCATGATGACATTACTCAACCCTGCTGCAAACCCACCTTCACCTTTAACCACTCAACCACCTTTTTTGTTACTCTTACACATACCAAACTGTCTTAATATAATTTTCACTACTTCTGATAGCTATTCTCCTACACTCAATATTTATAACATCCTTTACTGAGCGTCATTATAAATGAATAGATAAATGATGGTTTATTAGATGTAGGCTGCCATTTGGCTGAAAATACATAGTTCAGGTATTACAAATATTACAGAACTGGGAGGCCATGATAGTTATTTGTTAAATAATCATACAAGATCTTAAGGTTAGGGTGAGCTGGATATTTCCATACTTAGCATAAGTACACAGGTGAGATACACTTAGATAGTCAGGGTGGCAGATATACAAGGATTTTTACATGGTCATTGGTGTGTTTTATAATATTTATAACATCCTCTACAGAGCAGCATTATAAAAGAATAGATAAATGATGGTTTATCAGATGTGGGCTGCCATTTGGCTGAAAATACATAGTTGTGGTATTACAAATATTACAGAACTGGGAGACCATGATAGTTTTGAACTAAATAATCATACAAGATCTTGAGGTTAGGGTGAGCTGGATATTTCCATACTTAGGATAAGTACACAGGTGAGGTACATTTCGATAGCCAGGGTGGCAGATATACAAGGATTTTCACATGGTCATTGGTGTGTTTTACATACATCATATGCTTTCTCCAGATCCATAAACTCAATATACAAGGCCATTTGATTTTTTTCAAGTATTTCTTGCACAGATTCTTTGAAACAAACCCTTGAACCACAACTTTTCTAAAACTCTTGAAACCACATTTGTTGTCCCTAATCATGACCACTGTGGACACCACCACCCTCTCAGGCACGACTTTCTCATACAACTTAGTAGGTACACTCAACAAACTTGTACCTCTATAATTTGACATTCAATTCTGTTCCCCTGCCTCCTAACAGTGGCACAAAACTGGCATTCTTCCAATCCTCAGGCACCTCATCATGCTCCTTTGAAAGTCCAAACTAATTAATCAATAACAATCATCCCCTCTCAAGAAATTCAACTTCAGTCCCATCCATTTCAGCTGCTTTGCCACTCTTTATCTTACTCAAAGCTTTTGTTCCCTCTTTTCTTTTCACTATACAGTCTCTTTGCAGACTACCTTTTCAAAAAAAAAACAAAAAAAGAAAATCTGCCATCCTGTCATTTAAGTCTTCATAATACCTCTCCATCTCCTCTTTGCCTTAATTCTGCCTAATACCACTTCCCAATATGTCTCCTTCACTTATGTTCTCGTGTTTTTCTTGTTTTTCTCACTGTTAACCTCCTACCAAAACAATTTCCATTTCTTGAAGTTTGCTGATACTTGTTCACCCCAACTTAGTTTGCCTTCTCTTCCAGCCCCAACTCTTTCCTGTCAGCCTCTTGCTGCTATCTCTTGTGCATCTTTCAGTCACTTGCACTCCATTCAGGTAAATAATGCTCATACACCTCCCTTTTCTCTTTCACTGGCACATGTAGACCTTGCTTCCCTAAATACCTTCCATTCCTCACCCAGTTTCCTTGCTCTAATTTCATTCACCGTTTTCCATTCAGCACACAAGCTCTCCAACTATTTCTTTCCTTCTCACAAGCCTCTTTTTGAGCTCACACACTTTTACAGCCTCTTCCTACCCATATAATTTCCTCTTTCACCAAAGTCTTTACAAATATTCTCCCATATAATTTCCTCTTTCACCAAAGTCTTTACAAATGATCACCCTCGCCTCCACAAAGTAATGATCAGACATCCTACCAGCTGCACCTCTCAGCATATTTACCTCCAAGAGTCTCTGTTGTGTGACTGTTGATTAGTAAATAATCCAATAATGCCCCATTGCCATCTTTCAGACTCATCCATGATCTCTTGTATATGTCATTTTTCAGTGCACAGTTTCACAAGGTGTTTGCCATTTTTGTTCACCACAACAGGTAGCCCATTCCCCCTTACTAGCGACACTACCTACTTCTCAAAGATGCCAGTTTTCCGGCAATTGCCGGAATTCTGGCTTTTGATCAATTGGAGTCAAATTTCCGGTTTCCCATTTTTCTCTCTGTCTGTCACTTGTCTTTCTAATGATGACAGCCGGAAAATGAACAAGTAGACTCTTGACGGATGTTTTCATATATCGATCGTGGATTTTGTATATATTCTGTATGTAATTGAAAATACGAATATCGCAAAACAACTGGATCGCTAACCTAGCGAGATTAAGCTTCTCTCCCGCTCTTGCTTTTTGCATGCTTTGCTAATGGTTTGTACATGTGCGTGATGCGACAGCATATGTCCTAAGGCAGGGCCCTGGACCCCGGCCGCATGGGACTTCGCACTTTGTGCTCGTGATGTGCGCTTCGCGCACATGTTGCCCCTTTTTCCACCTACTAATATTTTTCTGGCCCTAGAGTCATTTGCCACTGGCATTCCTGACTCCTACATTCAACTCATCTATTATTAATACTTGATCCTTTTCATCAAAACTGCTGACACTTTCACTTTAGTACAGGTAAACCACTGAATTTCCTGCAACTGATGGTTCGGCACCTCCTTTAGTCCGGACACAATTACGTAAGGGAACTTGAAATTACCACAGCCACCAAACTAGTTTACTGCACGGCTACAGATGGTGTTGTGTGTAGGGCAAGTTTATTTGATTCTTTACACTGCATTAGTTAGTGGTGATACTGCAATTCATTGAGATTCTTAACTTATTTTGCTTAAATTTAACCCTAGCTATGGCTTCTTAGACATATGAGAGTGTCATTTGTAGTGTCAAACATTAACACTAGTCCATATTTATCCAAGATAAAGTAGATCTGTTGAAAAAATGGACCGTGGTGTTTCTAAGTGTAAGCTCTGTGACATCTACTGTATTGGTTCATTAACTGTTTATGATATAAAGAAGCAAAGAGAGAAAATATTGAAATTCTGTGCAGACTGATTCCAAGAAGCAAATGATGATTAGAAAAACCATGAAAGATGGTAAGAGTACTGAGCACGATTGAGTGATGATGGAATAGTTTCAACAGTGTCGGAGTGATGGAGTGGACTTCTCAGGTAGCATGATAATGGACCTGGCTAAGTTGTTTCATAAAGAACTTAAATTACAACATGAGCGTGACTATAGTGAAGGATGGCTTCAAAGATTCAAGAAGTGTCATAGAATTTCCATGAATAAAGTGTGCAGAGAAAAGCGGTCTGCAAACCATGAAGGAGCTGCCAAGTGTGTGGATGAATTTGCGAAACTCAAAGCTGACGAGCACCTCAGTCCTGAGCAGGTGTCAAATGCAGACGAAACTGCTTATTCTGGTGATGCACACCTATGAAAACACTAACAACAGATGACGAAGAAGACTCCATAGGATTCAAACAATCTAAGGACAGACTTACCATCTTAGGGTGCTCAAACATTTAATATTTGTTTAATTTAAATTTCTAGCAGTCCATGGTATACTTTAGACTTATGGGAGGTATATAATTAATGGGATAGAGGTGTGTTGATGAATTATTATAATCTGACCATAGTTGGTCCAGCAAGATGGTTAATTCAGCAAGGCTTTGGAACCAAGATTGCCGGAAAATTGGTGGTGTACTTTTACTCCCAAAACATTTGGCTCTCTTCCTTAATCTTCTCATTTCCAGATGCATGAGCATTAGACTAATAATCACCCATCTCTTGTAATCCAATTTTATTTTTACCCACGAGTCTTAGGTCCACTTCCTTACACTTTCACACATTTTTGGAACTCTAGCTTCAGCAGCAGTGCTACCCCTTCCTTCTTCCTTTCTCACTCTAACCCCTGACTTTACCCTAGAAACATTCCCAGACCATTCTTTCCTCCTCCCTTTTAACTTTATTAGACTCTTAGCTAGAACATCCAGTTTCCTCTCCCCAAACATTCTAGCTATCTCTCTTTTCTTCCTTTCCTTTCAGACACCCTAGTCTTAGCCTTCAAGGGGGATGAGCACTCCTCACTTGGCTCCTCCTTCTGTTGAAACTTTTGAAATTAGAATATGAGGAAGGGAACACATGGGAAGTATTCTTTCTCTTCTATCCCTGCGGATAACATTTTGTCTTTTTTCTTGTACATTATTCCTTTCTCAGATATGTTGTACTGTCCTTGCATTGGACATATATATTTCACATATCATCCCTGGGGATAGGGATTAAGAGTACTTCCCACGTATTCCCTGCGTGTCGTAGAAGGCGACTAAAAGGGGAGGGAGCGGGGGGCTGGAAATCCTCCCCTCTCGGTTTTTTTTTTAATTTTCCAAAAGAAGGAACAGAGAATTGGGCCAGGTGAGGGTATTCCCTCAAAGGCCCAGTCCTCTGTTCTTAACGCTACCTCGCTAATGCGGGAAATGGCTAATAGTTTGAAAGAAAGAAAGAATTCTCCATGTAATTCCATATCCCATTACACATAATCCACCACTAGTTCCATGTCTATCTTGGAATTCCCCTCAATCTTTTACACATCCATTCATCATGGCCATTATTTCACTTACATCCATCTAAATATGCTGTGCCTTTCCTTTCTGTAATATGAATTGCCTTTTGTATATTCTGAGCATGCTTCAGTATTTTACGATTTTGCTTGTACTAATACAACATGCTACAGTTTATCACTTCAATTTATCTCCAGTTTTATTGTTTTCAGCTTTCTCCTACTTCATGTTTCAGTCTAAATTGTTTTAATGTAGAAATAGAAATAGTATTAGTATTAGTAGTTTCATGATAAGAGAAGTAGACCAGGCAGTATGATACAGTGGTTAAATTGATGAAAACTACTATTGACGTTTGTGTAAATAAATTATACATTTCCCTTTTCCATAGCCAGAGGTTGAACCATTATGTGACATTCATTTTTTTTCATTTCATTTCAAGCTAGAAGTTTCAGTTTTCTAAATTATTTCGTACATTTTTTCATATGTATATATATGTATATGTGTGTATGTGTGCGTATGTATGTGTATATATATATATATATATATATATATATATATATATATATATATATATATATATATGTGAATAAGAGCAAGGTTATTAGGTACAGTAGGGGTGAGGGTCAAGTCAATTGGGAGGTGAGTTTGAATGGAGAAAAACTGGAGGAAGTGAAGTGTTTTAGATATCTGGGAGTGGATCTGTCAGCGGATGGAACCATGGAAGCGGAAGTGGATCATAGGGTGGGGGAGGGGGCGAAAATTTTGGGAGCCTTGAAAAATGTGTGGAAGTCGAGAACATTATCTCGGAAAGCAAAAATGGGTATGTTTGAAGGAATAGTGGTTCCAACAATGTTGTATGGTTGCGAGGCGTGGGCTATGGATAGAGATGTGCGCAGGAGGATGGATGTGCTGGAAATGAGATGTTTGAGGACAATGTGTGGTGTGAGGTGGTTTGAGCGAGTGAGTAACGTAAGGGTAAGAGAGATGTGTGGAAATAAAAAGAGCGTGGTTGAGAGAGCAGAAGAGGGTGTTTTGAAATGGTTTGGGCACATGGAGAGAATGAGTGAGGAAAGATTGACCAAGAGGATATATGTGTCGGAGGTGGAGGGAACGAGGAGAAGAGGGAGACCAAATTGGAGGTGGAAAGATGGAGTGAAAAAGATTTTGTGTGATCGGGGCCTGAACATGCAGGAGGGTGAAAGGAGGGCAAGGAATAGAGTGAATTGGAGCGATGTGGTATACAGGGGTTGACGTGCTGTCAGTGGATTGAATCAAGGCATGTGAAGCGTCTGGGGTAAACCATGGAAAGCTGTGTAGGTATGTATATTTGCGTGTGTGGACGTATGTACATGTGTATGGGGGGGGTTGGGCCATTTCTTTCGTCTGTTTCCTTGCGCTACCTCGCAAACGCGGGAGACAGCGACAAAGTATAAAAAAAAAAAAAAAAAAAAAAAAAAAAAAAATATATATATATATTTTCTTTTTTTTTTTTTTTTTCAAACTATTCGGCATTTCCCGCATTAGCGAGGTAGCGTTAAGAACAGAGGACTGGGCCTTTGAGGGAATACCCTCACCTGGCCCAATTCTCTGTTCCTTCTTTTGGAAACTTGAAAAAAAAAACCGAGAGGGGAGGATTTCCAGCCCCCCGCTCCCTCCCCTTTTAGTCGCCTTCTACGACACGCAGGGAATACGTGGGAAGTATTCTTAATCCCCTATCCCCAGGGATCATATATATATATATATATATATATATATATATATATATATATATATATATATATATATATATATATATATATATGCATATATATGTGTATTATCCCTGGGGATAGGGGTGAAAGAATACTTCCCACGCATTCCTCGCGTGTTGTAGAAGGCGACTAGAGGGGACGGGAGCGGGGGGCCAGAAATCCTCCCCTCCTTGTATTTTTTTAACTTTCTAAAATGGGAAACAGAAGAAGGAGTCACGCGGGGAGTGCTCATCCTCCTTGAAGGCTCAGACTGGGGTGTCTAAATTTGTGTGGATGTAACCAAGATGTGAAAAAAGGAGAGATAGGTAGTATGTTTGAGGAAAGAAACCTGGATGTTTTGGCTCTGAGTGAAACGAAGCTCAAGGGTAAAGGGGAAGAGTGGTTTGGGAATGTCTTGGGAGTAAAGTCAGGGGTTAGTGAGAGAACAAGAGCAAGGGAAGGAGTAGCAGTACTCCTGAAACAGGAGTTGGGGGAGTATGTGATAGAATGTAAGAAAGTAAGTTCTCGATTAATATGGGTAAAACTGAAAGTTGATGGAGAGAGATGGGTGATTATTGGTGCATATGCACCTGGGCATGAGAAGAAAGATCATGAGAGGCAAGTGTTTTGGGAGCAGCTTAGTGGTTTTGATGCACGAGACCGGGTTATAGTGATGGGTGATTTGAATGCAAAGGTGAGTAATGTGGCAGTTGAGGGAATAATTGGTATACATGGGGTGTTCAGTGTTGTAAATGGAAATGGTGAAGAGCTTGTAGATTTATGTGCTGAAAAAAGGACTGGTGATTGGGAATGCCTGGTTTAAAAAGAGAGATATACATAAGTATACGTATGTAAGTAGGAGAGATGGCCAGAGAGCGTTATTGGATTACGTGTTAATTGACAGGCGCGCGAAAGAGAGACTTTTGGATGTTAATGTGCTGAGAGGTGCAACTGGAGGGATGTCTGATCATTATCTTGTGCAGGCAAAGGTGAAGATTTGTATGGGTTTTCAGAAAAGAAGAGTGAATGTTGGGGTGAAGAGGGTGGTGAGAGTAAGTGAGCTTGGGAAGGAGACTTGTGTGAGGAAGTACGAGGAGAGACTGAGTACAGAATGGAAAAAGGTGAGAACAATGGAAGTAAGGGGAGTGGGGGAGGAATGGGATGTATTTAGGGAATCAGTGATGGATTGCGCAAAAGATGCTTGTGGCATGAGAAGAGTGGGAGGTGGGTTGATTAGAAAGGGTAGTGAGTGGTGGGATGAAGAAGTAAGATTATTAGTGAAAGAGAAGAGAGAGGCATTTGGACGATTTTTGCAGGGAAAAAATGCAATTGAGTGGGAGATGTATAAAAGAAAGAGACAGGAGGTCAAGAGAAAGGTGCAAGAGGTGAAAAAGAGGGCAAATGAGAGTTGGAGTGAGAGAGTATCATTAAATTTTAGGGAGAATAAAAAGATGTTCTGGAAGGAGGTAAATAAAGTGCGTAAGACAAGGGAGCAAATGGGAACTTCAGTGAAGGGCGCAAATGGGGAGGTGATAACAAGTAGTGGTGATGTGAGAAGGAGATGGAGTGAGTATTTTGAAGGTTTGTTGAATGTGTTTGATGATAGAGTGGCAGATATAGGGTGTTTTGGTCGAGGTGTGTGCAAAGTGAGAGGGTTAGGGAAAATGATTTGGTAAACAGAGAAGAGGTAGTAAAAGCTTTGCGGAAGATGAAAGCTGGCAAGGCAGCAGGTTTGGATGGTATTGCAGTGGAATTTATTAAAAAAGGGGGTGACTGTATTATTGACTGGTTGGTAAGGTCATTTAATGTATGTATGACTCATGGTGAGGTGCCTGAGGATTGGCGGAATGCGTGCATAGTGCCATTGTACAAAGGCAAAGGGGATAAGAGTGAATGCTCAAATTTCAGAGGTATAAGTTTGTTGAGTATTCCTGGTAAATTATATGGGAGGGTATTGATTGAGAGGGTGAAGGCATGTACAGAGCATCAGATTGGGGAAGAGCAGTGTGGTTTCAGAAGTGGTAGAGGATGTGTGGATCAGGTGTTTGCTTTGAAGAATATTATTATTTTTTTATTATACTTTGTCGCTGTCTCCCGCGTTTGTGAGGTAGCGCAAGGAAACAGACGAAAGAAATGGCCCAACCCCCCCCCATACACATGTATATACATACGTCCACACACGCAAATATACATACCTACACAGCTTTCCATGGTTTACCCCAGACGCTTCACATGCCTTGATTCAATCCACTGACAGCACGTCAACCCCGGTATACCACATCGCTCCAATTCACTCTATTCCTTGCCCTCCTTGCTTTGAAGAATGTATGTGAGAAATACTTAGAAAAGCAAATGGATTTGTATGTAGCATTTATGGATCTGGAGAAGGCATATGATAGAGTTGATAGAGATGCTCTGTGGAAGGTATTAAGAATATATGGTGTGGGAGGCAAGTTGTTAGAAGCAGTGAAAAGTTTTTATCGAGGATGTAAGGCATGTGTACGTGTAGGAAGAGAGGAAAGTGATTGGTTCTCAGTGAATGTAGGTTTGTGGCAGGGGTGTGTGATGTCTCCATGGTTGTTTAATTTGTTTATGGATGGGGTTGTTAGGGAGGTGAATGCAAGAGTTTTGGAAAGAGGGGCAAGTATGAAGTCTGTTGTGGATGAGAGAGCTTGGGAAGTGAGTCAGTTGTTGTTCGCTGATGATACAGCGCTGGTGGCTGATTCATGTGAGAAACTGCAGAAGCTGGTGACTGAGTTTGGTAAAGTGTGTGAAAGAAGAAAGTTAAGAGTAAATGTGAATAAGAGCAAGGTTATTAGGTACAGTAGGGTTGAGGGTCAAGTCAATTGGGAGGTAAGTTTGAATGGAGAAAAACTGGAGGAAGTAAAGTGTTTTAGATATCTGGGAGTGGATCTGGCAGCGGATAGAACCGTGGAAGCGGAAGTGGATCATAGGGTGGGGGAAGGGGCGAAAATCCTGGGAGCCTTGAAGAATGTGTGGAAGTCGAGAACATTATCTCGGAAAGCAAAAATGGGTATGTTTGAAGGAATAGTGGTTCCAACAATGTTATATGGTTGCGAGGCGTGGGCTATGGATAGAGTTGTGTGGAGGAGGGTGGATGTGCTGGAAATGAGATGTTTGAGGACAATATGTGGTGTGAGGTGGTTTGATCGAGTAAGTAATGTAAGGGTAAGAGAGATGTGTGGAAATAAAAAGAGCATGGTTGAGAGAGCAGAAGAGGGTGTTTTGAAATGGTTTGGGCACATGGAGAGAATGAGTGAGGAAAGAGTGACCAAGAGGATATATGTGTCGGAGATGGAGGGAACGAGGAGAAGTGGGAGACCAAATTGGAGGTGGAAAGATGGAGTGAAAAAGATTTTGTGTGATCGGGGCCTGAACATGCAGGAGGGTGACAGGAGGGCAAGGAATAGAGTGAATTGGATCGATGTGGTATACCGGGGTTGACGTGCTGTCAGTGGATTGAATCAGGGCATGTGAAGTGTCTGGGGTAAACCATGGAAAGCTGTGTAGGTATGTATATTTGCGTGTGTGGACGTGTATGTATATACATGTGTATGGGGGTGGGTTGGGCCATTTCTTTCGTCTGTTTCCTTGCGCTACCTCACAAACGCGGGAGACAGCGACAAAGCAAAAAAAAAAAAAATTAGTAGTAGAAGTAGTAGAAGGTAAGGACATTAGACAGGAACATTAGGTAGATGTAGTTGGTATAAGTATTAGAACATTAGGTAGTAGTTGTCATTTGGAGCCTGTGGAAACACTGCGTTGGAATTGCCCTCTGCCAATGGTCTGTTAAAGGTGAAACACTAAAAGTCTAACAAGTGGCACAAAAGTTCATCAGTTATGGAGACACTTTTTTCATTGCAACCCCCTTGAGGGAGTTCCTGATGGGGACAGGCATCAGAAATATAGATAGATAGACAGATGCCATTTTATGTATACTTGTTGTGCTTGATTGGTCTATGGTTTGTCTCAGAAGCATTGTATGAGGATTGATTATTGTTTCTTTCATATCTTTCTTTGAATATTGCTGGACTTCCGCCTGGCCATGGTGTTGAGTTTTCTCTTAAGCTGATCTGTTTTTTCAGTTATTTTTCTTTGATATACATTTATATCTGTATTTGCATGTTTATCATTTTGTCATATTCATTGAATATTTCATCATTCTTGTACTAAATACTGACATACTTTGGTTATTTAACATTTTGCAGATTTTTTTTTGAGGTGGAGGTTTCATGTACATACTTGGCACCTTCCTTGAAGGGTCCAGTCACAGACTTTTTGTTCTTTCTTTGTTTATGTAAGCAAATAGGGCTTTTGGATTTAGATCCATGCTTTTGATTACTTTCTCTTCTCTTAAGCTCTGTTCTCTTCTATGTGACTCCATTATTTCCATTATCTTTTATCCTTTCTTCCAATTGTTCCTTTCTCTGCTTGTTGGAAAATTTGGTTTTTCTTCATTCCCTTCTTCTGTTTATCTAGATTTCTTGTCTGTGGTATCTGTCCCTTAACCATATTTTATGTGTGGCACTAATGTTGCAGTCATGTGACCGTTGCTGTGTTTGTTTTTGCATTATTGCTGTATATACTAAGGGGGAGCCTTAGAAGATAGAAGGATGGAGTTGGAGAGGCTCTGAATTACTGGAGTCTGAATGTGCAGGGAGATGAAAGGCATGCCTAGGATTGCATGAATTGGAGCATTGTGGTATACTGAGGGCAACGTGCTTGTAGAGGGCTGTGGTTGGGGAAAGTACAGAAGGATCTGTGAGTCTTATCTGTGGATAAGGTTTTGTAATATTATACATGATAGCTAGAGATTAGGCAGTCCTTCATCCATTCTAGATGTCTAATTGCCTTGCTAAGTGGAAAATGATGCATCAGTATGGGAAAAGAGCAATAAACAGGATTATGTGTGAAATCTTAAGTTTTGTTGGAGCCATTATAATGAAGCCTTTGGATTTTGCCTCAATTTTTCTTGGCACAATATATGAGTTGGCCATGTTTGTATTGATCAATAAAGTCATCCATGCTCATGTTGAATGTTCTTTATGGATTTTTATGACAATGCTCCATTATGTTCCCTCTTGATTGCTTGTAATTCTTTAATACATGTCTACTTTTTGACAGCTCAACAGGGTTCGCTCTAAGAAGGAAGATAGCATTAGAATAAAGAAACTTAAGACAGCTTACAGGAGGAAACTGGAAACACTTAAGCGTCTTGGCATTAGCATAAACCTTGAGCTGCCTCAGGTGGTAAGTAGAAATTTATTTTTTTGATTTCATAGAATACAGGTAATTTGAGGAAAAGTAACTGTGTTAGGTGAGGTCACATATGATGATGTGTTTAAGTCAGCATTTCAAGATAGTAGGCAAGGGCAGGTGACCCCTCTTAATCCATGTAAACACGGTCATGAATGGGAAGGATTGTCTTGTTCCTCCATGGATGTTTATATAAATCAATTGCATGTTTGTTTGTTTTTCTTTTTTTGTACCATGTAGTGGTCAGCCACTCATTTTATCCTGTTTTTCTTTTTTTTTTTCATCCTGAATGTTCTTGTGATTTGCCATATAATCCCCATACACTTCTGGTATCCACTTCACTTTAGGGATGTTTTTCTAGAAGTCACAACGTAATGGAAGCACTCTACTGTGAATTTCATTTTCTGTTGGGATTATCTTGAGATTATGTTCCTTGGGGATTTTTTTCAATCTAATTTGCTCATGAAAAGACAAATAAAAAGCCTCAGAACGTACAGTATGATGTAGGCACATTACTAATCTAAGTATTTAGTTACAGAGCATATACCTTGAAATACTGTATTAGAATGAAACTTAAGAGATAACACTAAATATGAAGTTTTTTTGGTAGGTGAAGGCTCTGATACCAACACTACATTGACCAGCATGAAAGTGTCTCAAAATTTTTAGCTTTACTTCCAGTATGTTTCTCTTCCTATTCTTCTTCTCAGAAGCATGAGACTCAATGGGCACTTTCCTCTCTTGTGCAACATTTTAGGTACAGGTGTTTTTAATGCAGTATTATAAGGTAAACTGCACATTTGTATTCACTGTAACACCTGTGCTGGTTGTCATGGGGATGCTCCTGCTTGCTAGCAAATGATCGCTTATCAGAGGAAATACTTATTGCTGTGAACTGTACAGTTTTGAAACTTAATATTTGTGTGTGTTTATGTATATCATTTTACTTGTTTCATTGTAGGCAGTATCCATAATACAGTATCAATAATACTGTATTTTTAAATTTGTCAATTTTTTCAGTTTTTTCCATTAATCAATTTTTTTAATAACACTATAAACAGATCACCAGATAGTGGGTCGCTGGAGTATAGAGACCTAACACATGTGCTTAACCTCTGAAATTGGTTTTCCATGTTTTTTGTTTTTCATGTGCACTTTAACCATTTTCTTAAGTACATTTACATTCCCTCTACAAAGTTGAGAAGTTAATCCTGTCCTTTTTTGTCATATATATTTCCCCTTCCCCTTCTATGTGCTGGGATGCATTCCTGGAAAAAAAGTGCATGCAGCCAACTCTTGCATAAGGAAAATAGGGTTGCAATCCCAACACCTCCCAGAGTCCCAATTTTTTCACTTCTTTCATGGAAAAAGTGGACTTACTAATTTTTAGGGACGGGAGCGGGGGGCTGGAAACCCTCCTCTCCTTGTATTTTAACTTTCTAAAAGAGGAAACAGAAGAAGGAGTCACATGGGGAGTGCTCATCCTCCTCGAAGGCTCAGATTAGGGTGTCTAAATGTGTGTGGATGTAACCAAGATGAGAAAAAAGGAGAGATAGGTAGTATGTTTGAGGAAAGGAACCTGGATGTTTTGGCTCTGAGTGAAACGAAGCCCAAGGGTAAAGGAGAAGAGTGTTTTTGGAATGTCTTGGGAGTAAAGTCAGGGGTTAGTGAGAGGACAAGAGCAAGGGAAGGAGTAGCACTACTCCTGAAACAGGAGTGTTGGGAGTATGTGATGGAGTGTTAGAAAGTAAACTCTAGACTGATATGGGTAAAACTAAAAGTTGATGGAAAGAGATGGGTGATTATTGGTGCATATGCACCTGGGCATGAGAAGAAAGATCTTGAGAGGCAAGTGTTTTGGGAGCAGCTGAGTGAGTGTGTTAGTAGTTTTGATGCATGAGACCAGGTTATAGTGATGGGTGATTTGAATGCAAAGGTAAGTAATGTGGCAGTTGAGGGAATAATTGGTGTACATGGGGTGTTCAGTGTTGTAAATGGAAATGGTGAAGAGTTTGTAATTTTTTTTTTTTTTTTTTTTTTTTTTTTTTGCTTTGTCGCTGTCTCCCGCGTTTGCGAGGTAGCGCAAGGAAACAGACGAAAGAAATGGCCCAACCCACCCCCATACACATGTATATACATACGTCCACACACGCAAATATACATACCTACACAGCTTTCCATGGTTTACCCCAGACGCTTCACATGCCTTGATTCAATCCACTGACAGCACGTCAACCCCGGTATACCACATCGCTCCAATTCACTCTATTCCTTGCCCTCCTTTCACCCTCCTGCATGTTCAGGCCCCGATCACACAAAATCTTTTTCACTCCATCTTTCCACCTCCAATTTGGTCTCCCTCTTCTCCTCGTTCCCTCCACCTCCGACACATATATCCTCTTGGTCAATCTTTCCTCATTCATTCTCTCCATGTGACCAAACCATTTCAAAACACCCTCTTCTGCTCTCTCAACCACGCTCTTTTTATTTCCACACATCTCTCTTACCCTTACGTTACTTACTCGATCAAACCACCTCACACCACACATTGTCCTCAAACATCTCATTTCCAGCACATCCATCCTCCTGCGCACAACTCTATCCATAGTCTACGCCTCGCAAGCATACAACATTGTTGGAACCACTATTCCTTCAAACATACCCATTTTTGCTTTCCGAGATAATGTTCTAGACTTCCACACATTCTTCAAGGCTCCCAGAATTTTCGCCCCCTCCCCCACCGTATGATCCACTTCCGCTTCCATGGTTCCATCCGCTGCCAGATCCACTCCCAGATATCTAAAACACTTCACTTCCTCCAGTTTTTCTCCATTCAAACTCACCTCCCAATTGACTTGACCCTCAACCCTACTGTACCTAATAACCTTGCTCTTATTCACATTTACTCTTAACTTTCTTCTGAAAAAGGACTGGTGATTGGGAATACCTGGTTTAAAAAGAGAAATGTAAATAAGGATACGTATGTAAGTAGGAGAGATGGCCAGAGAGCGTTATTGGATTACATATTAATTGATAGGCACACAAAAGAGAGACTTTTGGATGTTAATGTGCTGAGAGGTGCAACTGGAGGGATGTCTGATCATTATCTCGTGGAGGTGAAGGTGAAGATTTGTAGAGGTTTTCAGAAAAGAATAGAGAATGTTGGGGTGAAGAGAGTGGTGAGAGTAAGTGAGCTTGGGAAGGAGACTTGTGTGAGGAAGTACCAGGAGAGACTGAGAACAGAATGGAAAAAGGTGAGAACAAAGGAGGTAAGGGGAGTGGAGGAGGAATGGGATGTATTTAGGGAAGCAGTGGTGGCTTGCGCAAAAGATGCTTGTGGCATGAGAAGCTTAGGAGGTGGACAGATTAGAAAGGGTAGTGAGTGGTGGGATGAAGAAGTAAGATTATTAGTGAAAGAGAAGAGAGAGGCATTTGGATGATTTTGGCAGGGAAATAATGCAAATGAGTGGGAGACGTATAAAAGAAAGAGGCAGGAAGTCAAGAGAAGGGTGCAAGAGATGAAAAAGAGGGCAAATGAGAGTTGGGGTGAGAGAGTATTATCAAATTTTAGGGATAATAAAAAGATGTTTTGGAAGGAGATAAATAAAGTGTGTAAGACAATTGAAGAAATGGGGACTTCAGTGAAGGGGGCAAGTGGGGAGGTGATAACAAGTAGTGGTGATGTGAGAAGGAGATGGAGTGAGTATTTTGAAGGATTGTTGAATGTGTTTGATGATAGAGTGGCAGATATAGGGTGTTTTGGTCGAGGTGGTGTGCAAAGTGAGAGGGTTAGGGAAAATGATTCGGTAAACAGAGAAGAGGTAGTAGAGAAGAGGTAGTAAAAGCTTTGCGGAAGATGAAAGCCGGCAAGGCAGCGGGTTTGGATGGTATTGCAGTGGAATTTATTAATAAAGGGGATGACTGAATTGTTGACTGGTTGGTAAGGCTATTTAATGTATGTATGACTCATAGTGAGGTGCCTGAGGATTGGCAGAATGCTTGCATAGTGCCATTGTACAAAGGCAATGGGGATAAAAGTGAGTGCTCAAATTAAAGGTATAAGTTTGTTGAGTATTCCTGGGAAATTATATGGGAGGGTATTGATTGAGAGGGTGAAGGCATGTACAGAGTATCAGATTGGGGAAGAGCAGTGTGGTTTCAGAAGTGGTAGAGGATGTGCAGATCAGGTGTTTGCTTTGAAGAATGTATGTGAGATATACTTAGAAAAGCAAATGGATTTGTATGTAGCATTTATGGATCTTGAGAAGGCATATGATAGAGTTGATAGAGATGCTCTGTGGAAGGTATTAAGAATATATGGTGTGGGAGGCAAGTTGTTAGAAGCAGTGAAAAGTTTTTATTAAGGATGTAAGGCACGTGTATGTGTGGGAAGAGAGGAAAGTGATTGGTTCTCAGTGAATGTAGGTTTGCGGCAGGTGTGTGTGATGTCTCCATGGTTGTTTAATTTGTTAATGGATGGGGTTGTTAGGGAGGTGAATGTAAGAATATTGGAAAGAGGGGTAAGTATGCAGTCTGTTGTGGATGAGAGAGCTTGGGAAGTGAGTCAGTTGTTGTTCGCTGATGATACAGCGCTGGTGGCTGATTCATGTGAGAAACTGCAGAAGCTGGTGACTGAGTTTGGTAAAGTGTGTGAAAGAAGAAAGCTGAGAGTAAATGTGAATAAGAGCAAGGTTATTAGGTACAGTAGGGTTGAGGGTCAAGGCAATTGGGAGGTAAGTTTGAATGGAGAAAAACTGGAGGAAGTGAAGTGTTTTAGATATCTGGGAGTTTATTTGGCAGCGGATGGAACCATGGAAGCGGAAGTGAATCATAGGGTGGGGGAGGGGGCGAGAGTTCTGGGAGCGTTGAAGAATGTGTGGAAGTCGAGAACATTATCTCGGAAAGCAAAAATGGGTATGTTTGAAGGAATAGTGATTCCAACATGTTATATGGTTGCGAGGCGTGGGCTATGGATAGAGTTGTGCGGAGGAGGGTGGATGTGCTGGAAATGAGATGTTTGAGGACAGTATATGGTGTGAGGTGGTTTGATCGAGTAAATGATAATAGGGTAAGAGAGATGTGTGGTAGTAAAAAGTGTGGTTGAGAGAGCAGAAGAGGGTGTGTTGAAATGGTTTGGTCATATGGAGAGAATGAGTGAGGAAAGATTGACAAAGAGGGTATATGTGTCGGAGGTGGAGGGAACGAGGAGAAGTGGGAGACCAAATTGGAGGTGGAAGGATGGAGTTAAAAAGATTTTGAGTGATCTGGGCCTGAACATGCAGGAGGGTGAAAAAGGAATAGAGAGAATTGGAATGATGTGGTATACCGGGGTCGACGTGCTGTCAATGGATTGAAGCAGGGCATGTGAAGTGTCTGGGGTAAACCATGGAAAGTTGTGTGGGGCCTGGATGTGGAAAGGAAGCTGTGGTTTCTGTGCATTATTACATGACAGCTAGAGACTGAATGTGAACGAAAGTGGCCTTTGTTGTCTTTTCCTAGCGCTACCTCGCACACATTTGGGGGGAGGGGGTGGTTATTTTCATGTGTGGCGAGGTGGCGATGGGAATGAGTAAAGGCAGACAGTATGAATTATGTGCATGTGTATATATGTATATGTCTGTGTGTGTATATATATGTATACATTGAGATGTATAGGTATGTATATTTGAGTGTGTGGATGTGTATGTATATACATGTGTATGTGGGTGGGTTAGGCCATTCTTTCATCTGTTTCCTTGCGCTACCCCGCTAACACAGGAGACAGCGACAAAGCAAAATAGATAAATAAATACTAATTTTTTAGACGTGCTTTACAAAAAGAAACTTTGTAGGGATTATTTTTTTCGTACTTGATTGCTATTTCCATGTTTGTGAGGTAGCACAAGGAAACATCCACTCATGTACATACTGTATATACTTGTGTATAGTAAAAGTTTTTAAGACTGAATTTTTAGACAAAAAATTGGGGTCATTGTATACATGAGTAATGATTTAGGTTGAAATCTGTTCATGATAGGAAGGGTTAGGAGCAACTTTTAACTTGACATAAAAAATGTTTACCAGTTACTACCAGTAAACAATGGAAATGTAAAATATGTACCAATTTGCAATGAAAAGCTGTGTAGTACTACGCCTTCAGCAGATGAAGCTCACCAACTTACAGTAGGCTAACTTACATTACAACATGCTTTCAGTAGTCTGTGTTGAAGTTCTTAGCTCAAGGCTAACTTATCATTTCATATATGGTATAGATCTACAAAAAATACTGGTAATGAAAATATTTTCGATATTTCACACGGTATAATAATCCAACTCAGTCTCATATTATTTGGCATAGTTGCCAGGGCAGATCTCCTGCATTATCATAGCAAGCACAAAGTAGCCAAATGCATGTTAAGTTACAGCATGGTAGCGCAGGACAATATTAAACATAAAGTATTCATTTCTAAAAGTTTATGGATACATTAATTTTTTTCATTGAATTTGAAACCTCAATTTTGTTAATTTAATTTGAAACAAAAGAAAACTACGATGCCATATTTCGGAATATTCTCATTAAAATCCAACAAAATAATTTTCCTTGTCATCGTCTTCAGCACCAAACAGCTCCTACCAGTCCTCTCCTTGAACAGCTTTGTCATATGGATCAACACCATCTTCAGCCAGAGGATTATCAATACCTTCATCCTCAATCATGCTGTCATTAGCATCATAATCCCTCAAGTAGTCATCTGTTCCATCAAGAGCTTTCAAATTACAGTTACACCACTGATTTTCTGGCACTCTTGGTTCCAAGAGTTGAAAAATGTGTGGAAGTCGAGAATGCTATCTTAGAAAGCAAAAATGGGTATGTTTGAAGGAATAGTGGTTCCAACAATGTTATATGGTTGTGAGGCGTGAGCTATAATTAGAGTTGTGCGGAGGAGGGTGGATGTGCTGGAAATGAGATGTTTGAGGACAATATGTGGTTTGATATGGTTTGATCGAGTAAGTAATGAAAGGGTAAGAGAGATTTGTGATAATAAAAAGAGTGTGGTTGAGAGAGCAGAAGAGGGTGTTTTGAAATGGTTTGGTCACATGGAGAGAATAAGTGAGGAAAGATTGACCAAGAGGATATATGTGTCAGAGGTGGAGGGAATGAGGAGAAGTGGGAGACCTGATTGGAGGTGGAAAGATGGAGTGAAAAAGATTTTGAGTGATTGGGGCCTGAACATGCAGGAGGGTGAAATGCGTGCAAGGAATAGAGTGAATTGGAGCGATGTGGTATACCAGTGTCGAAGTGCTGTCAATGGATTGCACCAGGGTATGTGAAGTGTCTGGGGTAAACCATGGAAAGTTTTATGGGGCCTGGATGTGGAAAAGGAGCTGTGGTTTCAGTGCATTACACATGACAGCTAGAGACTGAGTGTGAATGAATGTGGCCTTTGTTGTCTTTTCCTAGCGCTACCTCGCGCACATGCTGGGGGAGGGGGTTGTCATTTCATGTGTGGCGGGGTGGCGACGGGAATGAATAAGGGCAGACAGTATGAATTATGTACATGTGTATATATGTATATGTCTGTGTGTGTATATATATATGTATACATTGAGATGTATATATATGTATATTTGCGTGTGTGGACGTGTATGTATATACATGAGTATGTGGGTGGGATGGGCCATTCTTTCGTCTGTTTCCTTATGCTACCTCGCTAATGCGGGAGACAGCGACAAAGCATAATAAATAAATAAATACACAGACTTATACATATATACACATGCATATAATTCATACGTGCTGCCTTTATTCATTCCCGTCACCACCCCGCGTTAGCGAGGTAGCGCAAGGAAACAGATGAAAGGATGGCCCAACCCACCCACATACACATGTATATACATGTCCACACACACACATATACATACCTATACATTTCAACATATA